>NC_143036.1:15432500-15730000 GCF_057628025.1 Oncorhynchus mykiss | reverse complement strand
CTTTCATTCTCGCTCTCTTGTTATCTCTCTCTCCTGCCCTCTCTCTCATTCACTCTCCCTCTATCCCTCTCTCTCTCCTTCCTCTTAGCCATACCCATGTCCTCTCTGATTCAATCCCAGATAATTCCCTTTCTGTGGGATTGGACGATTGCAGCAGGCGAAAGCGAAAGTGAGATTACACTGACCGATTAGTGAACAGGATCGGCGCTACATCATCTGCACACACACACACACACACACACACACACACACACACACACACACACACACCACACACACACACACACACACACACACACACACACACACACACACACACACACACACACACTGTCACACATACACTCATACAAAGCAAATATTCACCATGTGATACAATACTATAATGTGCATGAGTACACTCACATGCACACACACTCAGAGAGACACACACAAACACTTTGTTTAATTTCCCATCTGTTTAACCCCTGCTCTTTGACCTCTGACCTACAGGGTGATGTCTGATTGGCCACTGGGGGGTGGCTGTCCTCTCGGTCACCAGCTCACCCTCTGAGGCTTATGGGATAGGACGCCCCCCTCCCCACCCGCCCGTAACCTCCCGACCTGTAACCCCAGTGACGACTGTGCCAAATACTGCGATTGGAGCCCCGGTCCTGACATGGGCAGCCCCGGCTGGGAGGTGGGTGAAGTGAACCAAGCATTAATAGACACATAACATATGTTTTGTTTTGCAGTTTTTACCTTCATATCTGTGTGTGTGTGTATTGTCACTATCTACCTGGTATTTCACACACATTACATGGTAATTGCATCATAACAACCTATTAATTACTTTCTCTGGGATTCATTAAATCAAACTGTTCTATTCAACTTCCATGGTCATCCAACATCTCTTTTCCCCTATCCATCCAGGTGGGTCCGGCAGGGCCGGTGGAGCCCGTGCTGGAGGCCTTGTGTCCAGAGTGTGGTCAGATCCATCGGGCCTGGGAGAACCACCTCTATAACTACCGCCTGGAGGTGGACGATGACCTGGTGTGTCACATCTGCCTGCAGCCCCTGGTCCAGCCCCTAGACACACCCTGCGGACACACCTTCTGTGCCCGCTGCCTCCGCAGCTTCCTCCAGGAACGGGACTTCTGCCCGCTGGACCGGGAGCGGCTACATCTGCAGGTGTGTAGGCGGAGCAGCATCCTGGTACACAAGCTGCTTGACAAGCTGTCTGTGTCCTGTCCCCTGGCCCCGGCCTGCAGCCTCAGCATGCCCCGCTGTGACCTGGAGGCTCACCTCAAACACAGGTAGAGTGGAGTCATGCACACACACACTTACACACCTGAAACACAGGTAGAGTGGAGTCATGCACACACACACTTACACACCTGAAACACAGGTAGAGTGGAGTCATGCACACACACACTTACACACCTGAAACACAGGTAGAGTGAAGTCATGCACACACACACTTACACACCTCAAACACAGGTAGAGTGGAATCATGCACACACACACTTACACACCTCAAAACACAGGTAGAGTGGAGTCATGCACACACACACTTACACACCTCAAACACAGGTAGAGTGGAGGGTAAGGTTTATGACCCCCCCCCCCATAAATACCTTTCTCCCCTCTCTCTCTTGACTCTACTGAAGGACTCTTGATTAGCCTTTGTTAAACATAGATAGTCTGGGAACATCAAACAAGTGGGGGAAAGGATTCATATTTCGGTAATAGAACCAGCTGAAAATATGCGTTGGTACTTAATGAATATGATGTCAGTTCAGTTGTCATCTGAGACATTATGACAGATGACAGGACGACATAAACTGTATCTGGGAAAGTCTACACATTCTAGTTATCAGATTCACATGGAATTGTTGTGCAATTAAAATGTTTAAATATAAATGTAATTTTAGCTTCCAAATGAGAGATTTGGGTTTTCATAAAGTTAGAGCTCTGCTCAATCAGTGGCCCGCCCCTGTGAAGAGACATGGGTTATAAACTATGAAACACACCCTTCTCTCCCTCCACTATATAAGCCCTTGACGAAAATGTAACCTTCTGTTCCGAGGACGATAGGACGATGGTCCATACATTGAAAAGGACTAACATGTCAACTACAGAACTAAGCCGACCTCAGCGTGAACTTTGGTTGTGAATGGTATGAACTTTGAACTCTTATTCACTAAAGAAGTGAGACATCCTAGCCGTTGAGTTAGCAACAGCAGCTGTAAACGTGGGCTAGGAAAGGACGGACGACCTATCCCGTCTACCGCACAACGACGACACTACAACGTAGTTACCACCAGTGACATTCTTCCGAGGACAGGGAGATCTCTGTTGGCCAACACGGCCAGCATCTACGACTAACCGACCGAAGCGCAGCTCAGAGTAAATATTTATTACATTTTCCTTTTCCAAATGGGCGGTCATTTAGAATGCATAAGATACTGTATTTACAATAGCACAGCTTCTCCCTTTGTTCTTCAGTCTTCCCGCTCTTTCACTCAAACCCAACCCCCTTTTGGGTAACCAGCTGTCATATCTGTTCCGTCCGCTAGGGACGTTTTCCTTTATGACATAATTTGTAATCAAGGTATGATTCATTCTGTGTAGATGTAATTCTGTGTAGATGTAATTCTGTGTAGATGTAATTCTGTGTGATTAGTTAGGTATTTAGTAAATAAATAATTAAACCCAATTTTGTATTGCTGATTCAACTTGTTAGCCAGGGTTCGTGAAGATAACCAAGAGTTTACAACTTTCAGATGAGACTGAAATAAGGTGACGATTAATATTGACTGCTATTGATGTAAAATATTACTAGGTCTTTCAGAGTTTATTTGGAAGATAACAGCTCTATAAACACTCTTTCGTGGTGCCCTGACTTTCTAGTTAATTACATTTACATGATTAGCTCAATCAGGTAATATTAAGAGAAAGGATTTTATAGAATAGCATGTCATATCACTTCATCCGGCATAGCCAAAGACACGACAAAAGATAGTTCCAAACCTCTCTGCCAATAACATCTAGTTTTCAGTTTCCCCCTCCCCACTCAGACCACTCCCAGACAGTCCTAGCAAGAATCTTGATTGAGATATGGCTCTTTGCTAAGAAGCTATTTTGGTTTATTGTTGACCATCTTAATTCAAAACAATCATAGTAAGGTACTTAATTGTTACCCATACATTTTTTGAGTTTGAGAGAAAAACGGCTGCATTGGACCTCTAAGGTTAGGGCTGACTATGATCAACTGATCCTAGACCTGTTTCTTACAAGCAGCTCCCCACTGGGAGACCACACAGGGATTATTAGGTCCCTGGTCATGTGACTGGGGATTACCAGCCAGTGACTTGGTCATGTGTTGTGTTGTCTGGCCGAGGCTCCATGTACTCTGACTTTCACCATGCTGGGAAACTTCAACTCCAGAGACCTGTTCAACCACTTTTTCTGTGACACTGCCAAGGGCAACCCCGACCTATGGTGAGTCCGGTGGTAGGGTAATACATCTGGCTGTTCTAGCACCTCTCTAATCGGGTGATCAACCCACAAAGCCTCACACACACACATAACTCAGTGTGTGTGGTGGTGGGGAACTCAGCAGGCTTGTGGTAGCTGTGAGATGTGTTGATGTGTGTGTAGCTACTATATCCGCGGTGAGGGAGGTCTGCTGTGTAACGTACTAAAGTTGTTTAGATGTCGGGTGAAACAAAGTAGAATCTGGCCTCTAACATGTTATAAATTGATGCTGAACCTTGTCGTGTTTGAATCAGCAATTAGAAGAAAAGTTGCATTACTGTGTAGAGATGTATCTTACCTATCTAGAGTTTAATGCCTGGGTGCTAGCCTTTCGTCTTCAGCCAACTCATTTGTTGTTGTCCTGACTCCTGCTGTGACACGACAACACCAAAGGATTTGGTTAAAGCTGGAACATACTGGTTACTAGGCTACACTGAACTGTGTGAGGTTCTGGACTGATTCTGGACTAGACCAGAGGAATGCCAACTAAAAACGGATAACTTTTATTTAGCTGAATTCCACATTCTGTAGGTATCCTTAAGGAAATGTTTCAGAGGATATTTACCATAACGAGCTATGGCTAATGAACTGTTGTTAACACTTAACAGGCTTTCTCTGAGTCAGCTGTCTGGGCACGGGACACCCCTCTCTGCCCTGTCCAGCCCTTGGCCCGGTCCACGAAAGCTAAATTCAACTTATTTTTAAGTGCATCCTTTCTTGCTTCCTTCCTCCCTCAAAATCATCACTGATCTGCCAAGGTTGGATTGGTGAAACCAATGAGTGCCAACAATGTCAATCAGTAATTACCTCAATGAATGAATGAAGGGAGTAAGGGAGGATGACTTTCAAAGTGTTTGTACAAAGCCAAAGGCTAGATGTTCACTACACCTTCTCCTCAGCTGATGGACAAGCATAAGCAAAATTGTTTTGGGGAGGGGGGGGGGGGGATTCATGTTCTGGCAGGTGAGATCTGTCTCATTCTAAGTTGGCCCTAATGAGGTCTCTCTGAGGTGTCGGTTTTGGGACTGGGCATTCTTTGCTCTGGTCTTAATAGCATCTATAGATTAAGGCCCAGATCCATGTGGTTAGTGCCCTCTGCCCCAGCCCTAAAACAGTAATGGAGCTAATTATGGGATGAGATCATGAGAGACAGAATTGGGTGTCTGTCAGCTTGGACATTTAACATTGTTTGTGGTCCTACAGCTGCCTTAAAGTCAGTGGTTGGACACTGCCGCTACCATTAGATTAGAACAGAAACATGCCAGGGCACTTGGAGCATCCTTCTGAGTGACTGGTCAGAAACATCCCAGGGACCTCTGCTACCAGGGGTTGAGAAACACAGCTCTATTTCAATTCAGTAGGTTTCCTGAAGTTTTCTGTTCTACCTGTTTATGAGCTGAACTCAATGGTGGCAGGTTGTGTATATTTTCATGCATGCAGCATGTGTGTGTGAAATGTAAGCCAGCTCAGTATATGTGCAGCCAGTTGTAATGTTCCCTCTCATTTTTTTCAGCACTGAGCAAATTTCAGGTCTGCTGAGCTCAAACTTGAATGTTTTGAAAATTCAGGCCCACGTTTAGTGTACCCGCTTTAAGTTAGTTTTAACAGTGGTAAAGTAGGCTACTGTGGCTATTTGATCATAATGTAGGTCTACCAGAGTGGCCTGCCATCAAAAACAATGGAGAAAATGCATCCCATAACATTTTAACATGGAAAAAGCTGTTCTATCAAATAAAATCTATCTTTATTTGTCACATGCGCTGAATACAACAAGTGGAGACCTTACCGTGAAATGCTTACTTACAAGCCCTTAACCAACAGTGCAGTTCAAGAAGAGTTAAGAAAATATTTACCAAATAAACTAAAGTAAAAAATAACAAAAAGTAACACAATAAATAAAAATAATGAGGCTATATACAGGGGGTACTGAGTCAATGTCCGGGGGCACAGGTTAGATTTCATTTGTAAATGTAGGTAGGGGTGAAGTGACTATGCATAGATAATAAACAGCAAGTAGCAGCAGTGTACAAAACAAATGGAGGCCATGTGATTAATTGTTCAGCAGTCTTATGGCTTGGGGGTAGAAGCTGTTAAGGAGACTTTTGGTCCTAGACTTGGCGCTCCAGTACCGCTTACCTTGCGGTAGCAGGGAACAGAGTCTATGACTTGGGTGACTGGAGTCTCTGACAATTTTATGGGCTTTCCTCTGACATCGCCTATTATATACAGTGCCTTGCGAAAGTATTCGGCCCCCTTGAACTTTGCGAGCTTTTGCCACATTTCAGGCTTCAAACATAAAGATATAAAAGTGTATTTTTTTGTGAAGAATCAATAACAAGTGGGACACAATCATGAAGTGGAACGACATTTATTGGATATTTCAAACTTTTTTAACAAATCAAAACCGGAAAAATTGGGTGTGCAAAATTATTCAGCCCCCTTAAGTTAATACTTTGTAGCGCCACCTTTTGCTGCGATTACAGCTGTAAGTCGCTTGGGGTATGTCTCTATCAGTTTTGCACATCGAGAGACTGACATTTTTTCCCATTCCTCCTTGCAAAACAGCTCGAGCTCAGTGAGGTTGGATGGAGAGCATTTGTGAACAGCAGTTTTCAGTTCTTTCCACAGATTCTCGATTGGATTCAGGTCTGGACTTTGACTTGGCCATTCTAACACCTGGATATGTTTATTTTTGAACCATTCCATTGTAGATTTTGCTTTATGTTTTGGATCATTGTCTTGTTGGAAGACAAATCTCCGTCCCAGTCTCAGGTCTTTTGCAGACTCCATCAGGTTTTCTTCCAGAATGGTCCTGTATTTGGCTCCATCCATCTTCCCATCAATTTTATCCATCTTCCCTGTCCCTGCTGAAGAAAAGCAGGCCCAAACCATGATGCTGCCACCACCATGTTTGACAGTGGGGATGGTGTGTTCAGCTGTGTTGCTTTTACCCCAAACATAACGTTTTGCATTGTTGCCAAAAAGTTCAATTTTGGTTTCATCTGACCAGAGCACCTTCTTCCACATGTTTGGTGTGTCTCCCAGGTGGCTTGTGGCAAACTTTAAACAACACTTTTTATGGATATCTTTAAGAAATGGCTTTCTTGCCACTCTTCCATAAAGGCCAGATTTGTGCAATATACGACTGATTGTTGTCCTATGGACAGAGTCTCCCACCTCAGCTGTAGATCTCTGCAGTTCATCCAGAGTGATCATGGGCCTCTTGGCTGCATCTCTGATCAGTCTTCTCCTTGTATGAGCTGAAAGTTTAGAGGGACGGCCAGGTCTTGGTAGATTTGCAGTGGTCTGATACTCCTTCCATTTCAATATTATCGCTTGCACAGTGCTCCTTGGGATGTTTAAAGCTTGGGAAATCTTTTTGTATCCAAATCCGGCTTTAAACTTCTTCACAACAGTATCTCGGACCTGCCTGGTGTGTTCCTTGTTCTTCATGATGCTCTCTGCGCTTTTAACGGACCTCTGAGACTATCACAGTGCAGGTGCATTTATACGGAGACTTGATTCCACAGAGGTGGATTGTATTTATCATCATTAGTCATTTAGGTCAACATTGGATCATTCAGAGATCCTCACTGAACTTCTGGAGAGATTTTGCTGCACTGAAAGTAAAGGGGCTGAATAATTTTGCACGCCCAATTTTTCAGTTTTTGATTTGTTAAAAAAGTTTGAAATATCCAATAAATGTCGTTCCACTTCATGATTGTGTCCCACTTGTTGTTGATTCTTCACAAAAAATACAGTTTTATATCTTTATGTTTGAAGCCTGAAATGTGGCAAAAGGTCGCAAAGTTCAAGGGGGCCGAATACTTTCGCAAGGCACTGTAGGTCCTGGATTGCAGGAAGCTTGGCCCCAGTAATGTACTGGGCCGTACGCACTACCCTCTGTAGCGTCTTACGGTCAGATGCCGAGAAGTTGCCAGACCAGGCGGTGATGCAACCGGTCAGGATGCTCTCAATGGTGCAGCTGTATAACTTTTTAAAATTTGTAAAAAATAATTTACCCCGTTTTCTCCCCAATTTCGTGGTATCCAATTGTTTAGTAGCTACTATCTTTTCTCATCGCTACAACTCCCGTACGGGCTCGGGAGAGACGAAGGTTGAAAGTCATGCGTCCTCCGATACACAACCCAACCAAGCCGCACTGCTTCTTAACACAGCGCGCATTCCAACCCGGAAGCCAGCCGCACCAATGTTTCGGAGCACCGTGCACCTGGCAGCCTTGGCTAGCGCACACTGCGCCTGGCCCGCCACAGGAGTCGCTGGTGTGCGATGAGACAAGGATATCCCTCCCTAACCTGGACGAAGCTAGGCCAATTGTGCGTCGCCCCACGGACCTCCCGGTCGCGGCCGGTTACGACAGAGCCTGGGCGCGAACCCAGAGTCTCTGGTGGCACAGCTGGCGCTGCAGTACAGCACCCTTAACCACTGAGGCCCAGCTGTATAACTTTTTGAGGATCTGGGGACCCATGCCAAATCTTTTCAGTCTCCTGAGGGGGAAAAGGATTGTCGTGCCCTCTTCACGACTGTCTTGGTGTGTTTTTTTGGGGCGGCAGGTAGCCTGGTGGTTAGAGCGTTGGGCTAGTAACCGAAAAGTTGCTAGATCGAATCCCCAAGCTGTCCTTCTGCCCCTGAACAAGGCAGTTAACCCACTGTTCCTAGGCAGTCATTGTAAAATAATTATTAAATGATAGTTCGTTGGGGATGTGGACAACAAGGAACTTGAAACTCTCGACCCACTCCACTACAGCCCTGTTGATATTAATGGGGGCCCGTTTGGCCCGCCTTTTCCTGTAGCTCCTTTGTCTTGCTCACACTGAGGGATAGATTGTTGTCCTGGCACCACACTACCAGTTCTCTGACCTCCTCCCTATAGGCTGTCTCATCGTTGTCGGTGATCAGGCCTACCACTGTTGTGTCATCAGCAAACTTAATGATGGTGCTGGAGTCGTGTTTGGCCACACAGTTGTGGGTGAACAGAGAGTACAGGAGGGGACTAAGTATACACGCCTGAGGGGCCTCAGTGTTGAGGATCAGCGTGGCAGATGTGTTGTTGCCTACCCTTACCACCTGGGGGCGGTCCGTCAGGAAGTCCAGGATCCAGTTCCAGAGGGAGGTGTTTAGTCCCAGGGTCCTTAGCTTAGGGATGAGCTTTGTGGGCAGTATGGTGTTGAACGCTGAGCTGTAGTCAATGAACAGCATTATCACATAGGTGTTCCTTTTGTCCAGGTGGGAAAGGGCAGTGTGGAGTGCGTTTGAGATTGCATCAGCTGTGGATCTGTTGGGGCGGTATGCCAATTGGAGTGAGTCTAGGGTATCCGCGAGGATGCTGTTGATGTGAGCCATGACCAGCCTTTCAAAGCACTTCATGGCTACCGACGTGAGTGCTACGGGGTGGTAATCATTTAGGCAGGTTACCTTCGCTTCCTTGGGCACAGGGACTATGGTGGTCTGCTTGAAACATGTAGGTATTACAGATTCAGTCAAGGAGAGGTTGAAAATGTCAGTGAAGACACTTGCCAGTTGGTCCGTGCATGCTTTGAGTACACGTCCTGGTAATCTATCTGGCCCCTTGGCTTTGTGAATGTTGACCTGTTTAAAGGTCTTGCTCACATCGTCTACCGAGAGCGTTATCACACAGTCATCCAGAACAGCTGGTGTTCTCATGCGTGCTTCAGTGTTGCTTGCCTCGAAGCGAGCATAAAAGGCATTTAGCTCGTCTGGTGGGCTCGCGTCACTGGGCAGCTCACGTCTGGGTTTGCCTTTGTAGTCCGTAATAGTTTTCAAGTCCTGCCACATCCAACGAGCATCAGAGCCGGTGTAGTAGGATTAAATCTTAATCTTGTATTGACGCTTTGCTTGTTTGATGGTTTGTCTGAGGGTGTAGCGGGATTTCTTATAGGGGTCCGGATTAGTCTCCCGCTCCTTGAAAGCCTTTAGCTCGATGCGGATATTGCCTGTAATCCATGGCTTCTGGTTGGTGTGGGGATGACGTCATCATGCACTTATTGATGAAGCCGATGACCGAGGTGGTATACTCCTCAATGCCATTGGATGAATACCAGAACAAATTCCAGTCTGTGCTAGCAAAACAGTCCTGTAGCGTAGCATCCGAGTCATCTGACCACTTCCGTATTGATTTAGTCACTGGTCCTTCCTGCTTTAGTTTTTGATTGTAAGCAGGAATCAGGAGGATATAATTATGGTCAGATTTGACAAATGGATAGCTTTGTATGCATCTCTGTGTGTGGAGCAAAGGTGGTCTAGAGTTTTTCCTCTGGTTGCACATGTAACATGCTGGTAAAAATTAGGTAAAACTGATCATTCAGCCTACAGTAGCCGCCAATGTGTGGTGTTCAATGTAGGCCTACATTCCATGAGACTTTGGGGAAAAAAACATGCAGAACTTGACATTAACCTGTTTATCCACTTGTCCTTCAGACAAGGAGGTGACTGGGAATGTTGTTGTGTTGTTTGATGCAAGAAACCACTTTACAAAACAATGCAGCATTATTCCCATACCATTAATACAGAGAATCGGACAAATGATGCTACCCTCTGCCTATTGGCTACTTAGCTTATTCAAGCCTGTCTCAAAATACAACACTACTCCTTTAAGACAAAAAAAAAGCTATGTACCTGACTCGCTTTTCAAAGATGCACACGTTTTGTGCTGTTGTAGGAAGCGATCACTCCCCTGTTGCTGTCAACAAAGTAGTTATACCTGGGCTAATAACTCACTAACTGGCAAAGGATATGAACATATATGTACAAATGTGCACATGCTCACTACATGTAGTTCTTGCTTTGATCTCAAAACAACCGCATCTACTCAAGACCCGCTCATGTTGTAAAAACAGTCCAGTTCAAAGTGAATGGCACAGATCCATATATGGAAATGCTTTATTTGCATTTAGGCCTACTGCAGCTCTGATTGGTTATGGCACACCGGTCTGAATTGAGCCTGTCAATGCAATAGTATCCTACTCCTATGCGTTCTGCCTACAACAAAATCTCTTGCATAGTTTGTTTTGCATACTAAGTATTGCATAGTTTGTTTTGTTTTCGGTATGTTGCATTGAAAGTGGCTAATATTGCGTTGATTCGATCACAATTCCCACATTAAAGGGAAAAATTGATAGTGTTTACTAATGGGGAATACTCTAGAATGTTGAGTGAAGTTCAATCTCGTGCTTCTCACGTGCACAGCTTAGAGGGAACATTGGCCAGTTGTGTAACCTCTGAAATCCCTCTCTCTCTGTGCCCAGGTGTCCGGGGACTCGGTCTCAGCAGACCAATTTACAGGGCCCACCATGTGATCACGGGGAGGAGGGAGCCATGGTGACCAGCCCACCCAGGTCCCCCCGCTCCCTCCAGACAGAGACAGACCTGCGGGAGGAGAGCTCACCCTCGCCCCCTGGTGGCACCGCCAGCAGCAGTGTTCCCATGTGGATTGATGAGCCTGGACTGGACAACCCTGCCTTTGAGGAAAGCACTGAGGAGGACAGTGAGTAAGAGCAATAACTGTGTACATGTGTGCGTGTGTGCGTGTGTGTGTGTATTACTAACCTCTCTCGCTCTGTGTAGGTGTGGTAGGGTTGGAGTGTGTGGTGCCCAGGGTAAAGCGACCCCTCAGTAACCCCTGCATCCACCTCCTCCGTACCGCCAGCTCCGCCTCCTCAGGATGGGACTGCCCCGAGTCCCCGCCCCTCTCCGCAGAAGAAGGTATGACATCACTTCCTCCATCTGACTTGCTTTCCTTAACCTTCCTCTCTAAATGAATCTAAACATTCATAATTATAAGAGATTGATGTGCTTCCATGTCCATGTTGTGTGAAGGTTGTGTGAAGCTGCCGTCCATTCCAGAGGGTGAGATCACCACCATCGAGGTCCACCGCTCCAACCCCTATGTAGAACTTGGCATCAGCATCGTTGGGGGCAACGAGACGCCTCTTATCAACGTGGTGATCCAGGAAGTTTACCGTGACGGGGTCATTGCTCGAGATGGCAGGCTTCTGGCCGGAGACCAGATACTACAGGTGAGGGTCCTGCATGGCTGTAATCTTTCTTCTATTTCCACTCTTCCTCTTCCTAACCACTTTACCCCCCTTTCCTCATTCTCTATTATCCTCCTCTCTTAAAGGGACACTTCAGGATTTTGGCATTGAAGCCCTTTATCTACTTTCCTAGAGTCAGATTAACTCATGGATACCATTTTTAAGTTTCTGCGTGCAGTTTGAAGGAAGTTGCTAACTAGCGTTAGCACAATTGCTAACTGGTGTTAGCACAATGACTGGAAGTCTATGGTAACTGCTAGCATGCTAGTAGATGCAATCAGAGATACATTTGAGGAGATGGGAAACGCCATTGGAATTGTATTAACGGCCATTATGTACGTTGCCTATGCGTCGTCCATGGACCAGTGCATTCTGGGAGATTCTGGGACAGGGAGAGCTTGAGTGAATGGGGGTCAATTAAGCACTAGCTCTAAAACTCAAATTTAGCATGAATTTAGTACACCATTACATATATTTTCTGAGATGTGAGATAGTTCACTTGTTCTCTGTAATATCGTATAGCTTTGCCATCGTGACTTTACATACTTTCGAGGAAAATAGGCAGGTTTCTCGATCCTGACTTTGAGAAGGGATTGCGTGACGATTAGCTTAGGAACCACGTGGCGTAGCAAGACATCGTGAATGCAATTGGTCAACGGTCTGCTAGGTGAGACGTTATACGTTCCTCCATTCATTGCCCATTGGGATTCCTATCTCCTCCTTTCTCTAATATATCTAATGCAGTGACTGGTAGTCTATGGTACCTACTAGGATGGTAGTAGATACCATAGACTTCCAGTCATTGCGCTAATGCTAGTTAGCATTGGCTCGCAAAATTACCTCTAACTTCCTTCTACTGGACACAGAGACATAAAAATGGTACCATGAGTTCATCTGACCTGGGGAAGTAGATAAAGGGCCTCATTGTTAAAATCCCAAATATCCCTTTCAGTGCTCTCTCTCCCCCTTCCTAGGTCAACAGTGTAGACATCAGCAATGTGCCCCATAACTTTGCCCGCTCCACGTTTGCACGCCCCTGTGCCATGCTACAGCTCACTGTCCTGAGAGAGCGCCGCTGTGCCTCTCGCCCGCCCCCTTTCACCACCCGTTCTGTGCCTCACGCCCCCTGCTCCACCCCAGAGAGCACCCCATCCAGCCCTGCCAGCCTGAGGATCACCCTGCACAAGCGGGACTCGTCAGAGCAGCTGGGCATCAAGCTGGTGCGCAGGACGGACGAGGTGGGGGTGTTTGTGTTAGACCTGCTAGACGGCGGCCTGGCGGCCAAGGACGGGAGGCTGTGTAGTAACGACCGCGTGCTGGCGGTCAATGAACAGGACCTACGCCACGGCACGCCTGAACAGGCTGCTCAGATCATACAGGTAAGACTTTGGTTTAAACAGTGTTTCTGAAACGGTGAGTTGGGACAGTTTTTCTTGGCTTTGAGTTCTTAGGAAACTATGCAGTATTGTTTTTTATGTATTATTTCTTACATTGTTACCCCAGGAAATCTTAAGTCTTATTACATACAGCTGGGAAGAACTATTGAATATAAGAGAAACGTCAACTTACCAACATTACGACCAGTAATACAACTTTCCCGAAGCGCATCCCCTGTTCGGACCACCACCCAGGACAATGGATCTAATTCCAGTAGTCAACCCAAAACAACGGCGCCGCAGAAGGGGTAGACGAAGCGGCCACCTGGTCGGGCTCCGTAGACATATACATCTCCCACCACTCCCGAGTATACTACTAGCCAATGTCCAGTCTCTTGTCAACAAGGTAGACTAAATTTGAGCAAGGGTTGCCTTCCAGAGAGACATCAGAGATTGTAACATTCTCTGTTTCACAGAAACATGGTTCTCTCGGGATATGTTGTCAGTTCAGCCACCGGGCTCTCCATGCATCGCGCCGACAGAGATAAACACCTCTCTGGGAAGAGGAAGGGCGGTGGTGTATGCTTCATGATTAACGACTCATGGTGTAATCATAACAACATACAGGAACTCAAGTCCTTCTGCTCACTGACCTGGAATTCCTTACAATAAAATGCTGGCTATTTTACCTACCAAGAGAATTCTCATCAGTTATAGTCACAGCTGTGTACATTCCTTGATGGACACCAAGATGGCCATCAAGGAACTTCATTGAACTACAGTGCCTTGCGAAAGTATTCGGCCCCTTTGAACTTTGCGACCTTTTGCCACATTTCAGGCTTCAAACATAAAGATATAAAACTGTATTTTTTTGTGAAGAATCAACAACAAGTGGGACACAATCATGAAGTGGAACGACATTTATTGGATATTTCAAACTTTTTTAACAAATCAAAAACTGAAAAATTGGGCGTGCAAAATTATTCAGCCCCTTTACTTTCAGTGCAGCAAACTCTCTCCAGAAGTTCAGTGAGGATCTCTGAATGATCCAATGTTGACCTAAATGACTAATGATGATAAATACAATCCACCTGTGTGTAATCAAGTCTCCGTATAAATGCACCTCCACTGTGATAGTCTCAGAGGTCCGTTAAAAGCGCAGAGAGCATCATGAAGAACAAGGAACACACCAGGCAGGTCCGAGATACTGTTGTGAAGAAGTTTAAAGCCGGATTTGGATACAAAAAGATTTCCCAAGCTTTAAACATCCCAAGGAGCACTGTGCAAACGATAATATTGAAATGGAAGGAGTATCAGACCACTGCAAATCTACCAAGACCTGGCCGTCCCTCTAAACTTTCAGCTCATACAAGGAGAAGACTGATCAGAGATGCAGCCAAGAGGCCCATGATCACTCTGGATGAACTGCAGAGATCTACTGCTGAGGTGGGAGACTCTGTCCATAGGACAACAATCAGTCGTAAATTGCACAAATCTGGCCTTTATGGAAGAGTGGCAAAAAGAAAGCCATTTCTTAAAGATATCCATAAAAAGTGTTGTATAAAGTTTGCCACAAGCCACCTGGGAGACACACCAAACATGTGGAAGAAGGTGCTCTGGTCAGATGAAACCAAAATTGAACTTTTTGGCAACAATGCAAAACGTTATGTTTGGCGTAAAAGCAACACAGCTGAACACACCATCCCCACTGTCAAACATGGTGGTGGCAGCATCATGGTTTGGGCCTGCTTTTCTTCAGCAGGGACAGGGAAGATGGTTAAAATTGATGGGAAGATGGATGGAGCCAAATACAGGACCATTCTGGAAGAAAACCTGATGGAGTCTGCAAAAGACCTGAGACTGGGACGGAGATTTGTCTTCCAAACAGGACAATGATCCAAAACATAAAGCAAAATCTACAATGGAATGGTTCAAAAATAAACATATAAGTTTATAAAAATAAACATAAGTCCAGACCTGAATCCAATCGAGAATCTGTGGAAAGAACTGAAAACTGCTGTTCACAAATGCTCTCCATCCAACCTCACTGAGCTCGAGCTGTTTTGCAAGGAGGAATGGGAAAAAAAATCAGTCTCTCGATGTGCAAAACTGATAGAGACATACCCCAAGCGACTTACAGCTGTAATCGCAGCAAAAGGTGGCGCTACAAAGTATTAACTTAAGGGGGCTGAATAATTTTGCACGCCCAATTTTTCAGTTTTTGATTTGTTAAAAAAGTTTGAAATATCCAATAAATGTCGTTCCACTTCATGATTGTGTCCCACTTGTTGTTGATTCTTCACAAAAAAATACACTTTTATATCTTTATGTTTGAAGCCTGAAATGTGGCAAAAGGTCGCAAAGTTCAAGGGGGCCGAATACTTTCGCAAGGCACTGTATATGCAAACTGGAAACCATATATCCTTAGGCTGCATTTATTGTAGCTCGGGATTTTAACAAAGCAAATTTGAGAACAAAGCTACCTAAATTCTACCAGTATATTGATTGTGCAACGCGCATGGGCAATGCCCTCGCCCACTGCTACTCTAACTTCCAAATGGATACAAATCCCTCCACCTCACTCCTTTCGGCAAATCCGACCACGGCGCCATCTTGCTCCTACCGTTTTATAGGCAGAAACTCAAACAGGACGTACCAGTGACGAGAACCATTCAACGCTGGTCTACGCTTCAAGATTGTTTTGATCACGCAGACTGGAATATGTTCCGGTCAGCCTCAGAGAACAACATCGACCTACACGCTGATTCTGTGAGTGCGTTTATAAAGAAGTGCATTGGAGATGTTACCTAGTGTGACTATTAAAACCTACCCTAACCAGAAACCGTGGATGGATGGCGGCATTCGCGCAAAACTGAAAGCGTGATCCACCGCATTTAACCATGGAAAGAGGTCTGAGAATATGAGTGAATATAAACAGTGTAGTTATTCCCTCTGCGTGGCAATCAAACAAGCGAAGTGCCAGCACAGGGACAAGGTGGAATTGCAATTCAACGGCTCAGACACAAGACATATGTGGCAGGGTCTACAGGAAATCACAGACTACAAATAGAAAGCCAGCCATGTCATGGACACCGACGTCACGCTTCTAGACAAACTAAACACCTTCTTTGCCCGCTTTGAGGATATACAGTGCCACCGTCGCGACCCACTAACAAGGACTGCACCCCCCCTCCCCCCCTCTCCTTCTCTGTGGCTGACGTGAGTAAAACATTTAAACGTGTTAACCCTCGTAGGGCTGCTAGCCGCGTCCTCAGGGCATGCGAAGACCAGCTGGCTGGTGTGTTTACGGACATATTCAGTCGCTCCCTATCCCAGTCTGTTGTCCCCACATGCTTCAAGATGGCTACCATTGTTCCTGTACCCAAGAAGGCAAAGATAACTGAACTAAATGACTACCACCCCATAGCACTCACTGTTGTCATCATGAAGTGCTTTGAGAGACTAGTCAATGATCATATCACCTCCACCTTAACAGCCACCCTAAACCCACTTCAGTTTGCATACCGCCCCAACAGGTCCACAGAAGACGCTATCGCTATCGCCATCACACTGCAAACTGCTCTAGCCCATCAGGACAAAAGGAATACCTATGTAAGAATGCTGTTCATTGACTACTGCTCGGCATTCAACATAGTACCCTCCAAGCTCATCATCAAGCTGGAGGCCCTGGATCTCAACCCAGCCCTGTGCAATTGGGACCTGGACTTTCTGACGGGCCGCCCCCAGATGGTGACAGTAGGAAACAACATCTCCACTTTGCTGACCCTCAACACTGGGGCCCCACAAGGGTGCGTCCTCAGCCCCCCCCCCCCCCCCCCCGTACTCCCTGTTCACCAACGACTGCGTGGCCATGCACACCTCCAACTCAATCATCAAGTTTGCAGATGACACAACAGTAGTGGGCTTGATTACCAACAACGATGAGACGGCCTACAGGGAGGAGGTGAGGGCACTCGGAGTGTGGTGTCAGGAAAACAACCTCTCACTCAATGTCAACAAAATAAAGCAGATGATCATGGACTTCAGGAAACAGCAGAGGGAGCATCCCCCTATCCACATCAAAGGGACAGCAGTGGAGAAGGTGGAAAGTGTTAAGTTCATCAGCGTACACATCACAGACAAACACAGACAGTGTGGTGAAGAAGGAGCAACAGCACCTCTTCAACCTCAGGAGGCTGAAGAAATGTCGCTTGTCACCCAAAACGCTTACAAACCTTTACAGATGCACAACCAAGAGCATCCAGTCGGGCTGTATCACAGCCTGGTACGGCAACTGTACCACCCTCACCTGCAAGGCTCTCCAGAGGGTGGTGTGGTCTGCAAAACGCATCACCGGGGGCACACTACCTGCCCTACATGGCACCTACAGCACCTGAGGTCACAGGAAGGCCAAAAAGATCATCAAGGACATCAACCACCTGAGCCACTGCCTTTTCACACTGCTACCTTCCAGAAGACGAGGTCAGTACAGGTGCAGCAAAGCTGGGACCGAGAGACTGAAAAACAGCTTCTATCTCAAGGCCATCAGACTGCTAAACAGCAATCACTAACTCAGAGAGGCTGCTGCCGAAACTGAGACTCTATCCCTGGCCACTTTAATAAATGGATCACTAGTCGCTTTATACAATGCCACTCTAAATAATGCCACTTTAATAATGTTTACATACAGTGCCTTGCGAAAGTATTCGGCCCCCTTGAACTTTGCGACCTTTTGCCACATTTCAGGCTTCAAACATAAAGATATAAAACTGTATTTTTTTGTGAAGAATCAACAACAAGTGGGACACAATCATGAAGTGGAACAACATTTATTGGATATTTCAAACTTTTTTAACAAATCAAAAACTGAAAAATTGGGCGTGCAAAATTATTCAGCCCCCTTAAGTTAATACTTTGTAGTGCCACCTTTTGCTGCGATTACAGCTGTAAGTCGCTTGGGGTATGTCTCTATCAGTTTTGCACATCGAGAGACTGACATTTTTTCCCATTCCTCCTTGCAAAACAGCTCGAGCTCAGTGAGGTTGGATGGAGAGCATTTGTGAACAGCAGTTTTCAGTTCTTTCCACAGATTCTCGATTGGATTCAGGTCTGGACTTATGTTTATTTTTATAAACTTATATGTTTATTTTTGAACCATTCCATTGTAGATTTTGCTTTATGTTTTGGATCATTGTCCTGTTTGGAAGACAAATCTCCGTCCCAGTCTCAGGTCTTTTGCAGACTCCATCAGGTTTTCTTCCAGAATGGTCCTGTATTTGGCTCCATCCATCTTCCCATCAATTTTAACCATCTTCCCTGTCCCTGCTGAAGAAAAGCAGGCCCAAACCATGATGCTGCCACCACCATGTTTGACAGTGGGGATGGTGTGTTCAGCTGTGTTGCTTTTACGCCAAACATAACGTTTTGCATTGTTGCCAAAAAGTTCAATTTTGGTTTCATCTGACCAGAGCACCTTCTTCCACATGTTTGGTGTGTCTCCCAGGTAGCTTGTGGCAAACTTTATACAACACTTTTTATGGATATCTTTAAGAAATGGCTTTCTTCTTGCCACTCTTCCATAAAGGCCAGATTTGTGCAATATACGACTGATTGTTGTCCTATGGACAGAGTCTCCCACCTCAGCTGTAGATCTCTGCAGTTCATCCAGAGTGATCATGGGCCTCTTGGCTCCATCTCTGATCAGTCTTCTCCTTGTATGAGCTGAAAGTTTAGAGGGAAGGCCAGGTCTTGGTAGATTTGCAGTGGTCTGATACTCCTTCCATTTCAATATTATCGCTTGCACAGTGCTCCTTGGGATGTTTAAAGCTTGGGAAATCTTTTTGTATCCAAATCCGGCTTTAAACTTCTTCACAACAGTATCTCTGACCTGCCTGGTGTGTTCCTTGTTCTTCTTGATGCTCTCTGCGCTTTTAACGGACCTCTGAGACTATCACAGTGCAGGTGCATTTATACGGAGACTTGATTACACACAGGTGGATTGTATTTATCATCATTAGTCATTTAGGTCAACATTGGATCATTCAGAGATCCTCACTGAACTTCTGGAGAGAGTTTGCTGCACTGAAAGTAAAGGGGCTGAATAATTTTGCACGCCCAATTTTTCAGTTTTTGATTTGTTAAAAAAGTTTGAAATATCCAATACATGTCGTTCTACTTCATGATTGTGTCCCACTTGTTGTTGATTCTTCACAAAAAAATACAGTTTTATATCTTTATGTTTGAAGCCTGAAATGTGGCAAAAGGTCACAAAGTTCAAGGGGGCCGAATACTTTCGCAAGGCACTGTACAGTATCTTACATTACTCAAATCACATGTATATACTGTATTTTATTCATAATGTTTACGTCTTACATTACTCATATTTTATACCATATATTGCACCTTGCCTACATCGCTCATACATATACTTATATGTACATATTCTCATTCGCCCCTTTAGATTTGTGTATACTAGGTAGTTGTTGGGGATTGTTAGATTACTTGTTAGATATTACTGCACTGTCGGAACTAGAAGCACAAGCATTTCGCTACACTCGCATTAACATCTGCTAACCATGTGTATGTGACAAATAAAATGTGATTTGATTTGATGGCCAATCCTACTCTCTTTCCCTGTCGACTACAGGCCAGCGGTGAGAGAGTTTTTCTACTGATTGGCCGGCCCAGTAAGCCTACCCCTCCACCAAGCTCCACTTCCAACAGAGACCTGTACTGCCATGACCACTTCCTCCCCAATCACCACCACCACCACCACAGCTTCTCCCCCAGCCCCAGCCCAGTGCCTACCTGTGCCCACCTGGCTCGCTCCAGCACCCACAGAGTGAGTACACACACCTGAAGGGAGTGTGTGTGTCTGACTGTGTCTATTAATGTGTATCTTTGTATACTGACCTCTCTTATCGTGTGTGTGTGTATGTGTGTGTGTGTGTGTGTGTGTAGGACCTGTCCCAGTGTGTGACCTGTAAGGAGAAACACATCACTGTTAAGAAGGAGCCTCATGAGTCTCTGGGTATGACCGTGGCCGGGGGGCGGGGCAGCAAGAGTGGCGAGCTGCCCATCTTTGTGACCAGCGTCCAACCACACGGCTGCCTGTCACGTGATGGACGAATCAAACGAGGTGAGTAATAACTCACATCCCCCAGTGGGAGCTTCTGATATTATTCTCAAGGCCTAATTCAAGTTGTCAGTTTTTGGTTTGGCTTTCTTCCTGTGCTCATTATCTGTTCAGCTGAAGTCTCAGAGGTCAGTGTCTCTCAGGATTATTTGTCCCTAACTAACTGTTATTCTCTGTCCTTTCTGTCCCTCCCTCTGTTTCCCCCTCTCTCACTCCTACACGCACGCACGCACACACTCTCTCTCTCTCTCTCTCTCTCTCTCTCTCTCTCTCTCTCTCTCTCTCTCTCTCTCTCTCTCATTCATTCATTCATTCATTCATTCATTCATTCATTCATTCTCTCCAGGTGACATCCTCCTGAGTATCAATGGCCAGGACCTGACCTACCTGAGCCACAGTGAGGCGGTGGGCACCCTGAAGGCCAGCGCAGCATCGCCCTCCGTCCAGCTGAGGGCATTGGAGGTCAGCATGGTGGAGGAGCCAGGCCAGGTTCAGAGCCCCGAGGACCAGCTGTTTCCCCCACATCATCACACACACAACTCAGACTACGACTCCTCCTGGTCCCCTTCTTGGGTCTTGTGGCTCGGCCTGCCCAGGTATAGAGAATATAACCCTCACACACACACACACACACACTCACACCTGTTTGGGTTGGACTCACTTGGGGTGTTTGGGATATTGGGAGTTTGTGTGAAAGTATTGCTGTGACTTATTTAGTGGTTTCATGTTAGTGTAGGTGAAGCTGAGGAGAGGAAGACCTTTTAGACTATTGAAGGCCACCTGAAGTCATCCAGGGAGATTGTGTTTGAGTGTGTGAGGTATTAGAATATGTCTTTCGTTTCATGTGTCAGTATTATGTGTGTGTGTGTTATGTAAGGAGGTCCATACGGGAGATTATGTTTGTGTGTGTGTTGTCCTGAACTGTGCTGTAGTGTGGATTATCAACTGAGAGGCATGTGGTGACATCCCCAATGTCTCTCCATAATTCCTCCTTCTGAGACTGGTGCAGAGAGCAGCCTCAAACTCACCCTCTTTTTTCTTACGCTCTCTCCTTTTCTTCTGCTGTCTTTCTTTGTTTCTCTCCCTCCCTCTGAATCACCCTTACTCTATTGCTTTCTTTCCCTCCCTATCTGTCTCTCTATTTCCTCCCTCCTTTTCTGTCTTTCTCTTGCCCTCCTTCCCCATTTCTCTCCCTGCTCCTCCCTCTATCTTCCCCCCCTGTCTCTCGCCCTCTCACTAAAACACTGGCTCATTCTCTCCGTCCATCTCTCTCCCTTTGTATTCTCTCTCTCTCAGTTACCTTCACAGTAGCCATGAGATTGTTCTGCGTAGAAGTCACCCTGGGAGCTGGGGCTTCAGCATCGTCGGGGGATACGAGGAAAACCATAGCAACCAGGCATTCTTCATCAAGACCATTGTCCTTGGAACGCCTGCATACTACGATGGCCGCCTCAAGTAAGCCTTCAGTCATGTTGTTGGGTTGTGAGCATATAGACACATTTCCGTTCTCTGTAAGTTAATTGTCAATAAAGTACATCTTATATTATCTCACACATACACTGTATTAGGTACACCCATCTAGTACCGGTTCGGACCCCCCTTTGCCTCCAGAACAGTCTGAATCCTTCTGGGCATGGAAACATTGCTCAATTGGTGTCAAGGGACTTAACATGAGCCATGAAAACATTCCCCACACCATTACACCACCCTGTACTATGCCTGCTGCATATGCCAAATCCTGACTCTGCCGTCAGCATGATGCAACAGGAACTAGGATTCCTTGGACCAGGTGATATTTTTCCATTCCTCAATTGTCCAGTGTTGGTGATCTTGTGCCCACTGGAGCCGCTTCTTTTAGTTTTTAGCTGATAGGAGTGGAACCCGGTGTGGTCGTCTGCTGCAGTAGGACTGATGAGTTGTGTGTTCCGAGATGCCGTTCTGAACACCACTGTTGTACTGTGCCGTTATTTGCCTGTTTTGGCTCGCCTATTAGCTTGTCCGATTCTTGCCATTCTCCTTCTACCTCTCGTCAATAAGCTGTTTTTGCCCACAGGACTGACTGGATGTTTTTTGTTTGTCTCATCATTCTCGGTAAACCCTAGACACTATCATGTGTGAAAAGACCAGGGGGCCGGCCATTTCTGAGATACTGGAACCGGAGCGCCTGACATGATCATACCACTCTCAAAATCGCTTAGGTCAATAGTTTTGCCCATTATAACATTCAATCGAACAGTAACTGAATTCCTTGGTGCCTGTCTGCCTACTTTAAATAGCAAGCCATGGCCATGTGACTCACTGTCTGTTGGAGCAAACCATTTTCATGAACAAGGGGTGGGTGTACATAATAAACTGGTGTATATCTATCTGTATGTGGTCCATCCATTTTGATGTGCCCCTCTGTGTCCCCTCTGTTCCCTAGGTGTGGGGACATGATAGTGGCGGTTAATGGACTGTCTACGGCTGGTATGAGCCACTCAGCCCTGGTACCCATGCTGAAGGAGCAGCGTAGCAGAGTGGCTCTCACCGTGGTCTCCTGGCCTGGCAGCCTGGCATAGCATCATGCCATACTGAAATTACTGTAGACTGGATCTAACCAGGCTATGGCGCCAAATCATACCATACTGAAATTGTTTTAGATTGGACCTACTGTAACCTGGGCCAAATTACAGACTTCATCAAACCAGGCTAGAGGAAACCTGGCCCTATTGAGCAAAATCACTTGATACTAGGGCGGACTGTGTCAGCCCCACAAACAGACTGTGTTCCTATGGTCATGTTATCGGGACTGTATCTGTTCAAGGACAGTACATCGTCTCTGGACTGCAGTTGAATATACCAAGGGTGCGTTCAGGTGGCCGCAACAGATGGAAATTCATTGCATAGAACAGAAGAGTCTCTGCCATGTAATGATTTAGATCAGCTCTAAGCCATGTATTTCTGTCTGAAACGTTGCTAAGGTCATCAGGAGAAAAATGGGATAAAACGTTTTCACCTACTCGCTCCAACTGAATAAACCCAAGGCCTTACTCTGGGGGCCCAAGTCCCCTGGACACAGCGTTAGGCCTCATCACCATGACGATCCAGCCATCAGCTCCCTAGGGTTTACTTGTGGATTCTGCCATTTGATAAATATTTTCCACAGAGAGCATTTGGAGTCAGTTCTAACCCACATCTGCCTGGCCCCACACCTTCATACTGAAGGAGGAAAACTCTGCTAGTGGAATCATTTCAGCACCTGGATGTGTTCAGAAGTGGTAATACAGATTGCAAATCCTGATGACTGGGTTCTTTGTGAATTATTTCTATGAATTTGCTCTGCCGTTTCGTTGGGTTATCCCTGTGCTGCGAGGTTTTATGGTCTTTTCACACCACTGGCTCTGGCAAACAGGCTACACTGGGCAGTCTGTGGGTCCGGTAGTGGTACACCGTCCTACTCTTCCTTTCGGCAGGGTTAATACCTGCCTGGCACCCAAACAAAATCTTTAACAATACCACGACAAGTTCCATTGGATTCTTTACAAACTATTGGAGTGGTGCATTGCAAGCACACTGATGCAATTTGTTCACCGTCACCAACCCGCCTACAGATCGGCCATTTGTGAACAGGTAGATCTAGTGGCCGCTTGAAAGATAAGGTAGTCAGCGGCTAGAACAGGTGGGACCACTAGCCACTCAGGGCTAGTAAGTGTGAACAGGCACAAGGCAGAGTGGTTTCCTCAGTTTCTGGGATGCCACATGTCCTACTTGTATCCTAATTATTCAACTTCAAGTCTATCAAATAAGCCAGTCAATGTGTTTACCAAATTCACTCAATCACCTCCTTGGAGAAAAAAAAAAAAAAAAAAAACCTGCTGGAGAAGACAGATTTTGGGCCCAGTTCTCACACTTCCCAGGATGATGGACCAAACTTGATAATATGCTTTGAAAGTGAATCATGTGGGACACCATTGGGTATTTGTAAAGTGTCATAGTGCATTACATAACCATTAAAAGACAAGGAGCCAGCCATGCATTGGTGAGGATTTATTAGATAAGTGTTTGATACATAACTGAAATTCAGCTCTTGAAAACTAAACAAAAACAGCTTGACAAGTAGCAAAGAATAGGTTCCTGTTCCACAGGTTTCAGATTTACACCCCCCCCCCCCCCCCCCCATGGTTCTGATGGACCAGTCCAGGTCAGAGTAGCCCAAGCTGGTATTATGATGTAGAGTAGCCCAAGCTGGTGTTATGGAGTTGGTCAGCCAGTCTGCTGGTCTCAGCCTGTGTAGAGGCTGGCCCCAACGGCTTGTTCTTTTTAGGACACACCTTCTGCAAAAGGAAAAAGTAGTGGATTATAATACTACATGTTAGGATGCTACTTTTCCACCATATACCCAACAATACCAGCGTTCACCTGCAGCTTTTTCCTCTCTGGGTCATGAGCCACTCCGTGTCGTCTCAAACTCTCCTAGGGAATATAAAAACATTTTGTTTTACACCAAATATTCCACTTAAAGACAGATTGAGTTCTGCAAAACTATTTACGAAGTGACAGGATATTGTAACTGGAGCCTTGTCCCATGAGTTCACCTGCATAGCGAAGCGCTTGCCACAGCCTTCGTGGGTACAGGAGAAAGCCCGCTTGCCCTCATGGTCTGACACAACGTGGTTCTCCAGGTTGAAGTGGGTGGTGAAGGTCTTCTCACACCCAGCGGCGGAGCACTGGAACACCCTCTTGGGCGCACCGGAGTGGACCCGCAGCTGGTGCTGCTTCAAAAACCACGCCCCCAGGAACATCCTACTGCAGCTATCACACTGTAGCTTGACTGAACACACAACCGGTGAAGACTTTACAATCGGATCCGTTTTAAATCCATATAATATTTAGGACCATGTGAGAGGGGTTCACAAGACAATGCAAAGGGATGAGTTGCAGAATGGTCAAGAGGGTGGCAGTGTTGGAGGGCCTACATACTTCTGTGCACAGCCTTCCTGTGCTTCTGATACTCTGACCAAGTCTTCCCCTGGAATGGACAGTCCTCCACAGCACAGGGGTAACCTGGGAAAGAGAAATGGCTAGATAAAACATCCACAGGACCTCTGATCAGACTTGTGGGTATGTGGCATGTGTAGGGCTCACCTTGGTGTACTTTCTCATGGCGCTTCAGTTGTCCGGGAGCTGCAAATTCTCTCTTACAGCCCTCAAAGATACACCTATGGGAAAGGGTCAGAGTTCAGCCTGATGTGGTAGAGTCCACATTCTCTTGTAGAGGCCAGTGTGTTATACTTACTGAAAGGGCAGCAGTTGTGCGTGTTTAATCTTGTGTGTTTTGAGTTGGTTCTTCTTATTGAACTCCATCCCACAGTGCACATGGTCACACTAGAACATAATTTACAAACCTTTGAATGAAAATTAGCATGCGGACCATTTGTCTTAGTCCAACATTGCCTTCACTATTCCTTCAGCCACACCTGGAGGTGGAAGTCGAGGAATCTGACCTTTACCCATCAACTGGGTGATGAATGTGAACCTCGGTTTAGCCTGAGTCATGAAAATATGGTGGTGCCGTCAACCATGTAGGCAATGCCATGCAGATAAAAGTAGCTTGTCTGTCGAATAGTGATTAATTTTCCCCCCCCACTTACTCTGCATGATGTCTGGTGTTGGTCATTCAGCTGGTTGAAATTAGACAAACTGCAGGAAAATATTATTACAGGCAAAACGCAGGTCTACTTCTGTGGCAAGATGTCTGCCTATGACCGAAGGCAAGTGCACAAGACTACATGCACACATACTAACAGATGTTGACATAGTTTAGAGCATGGGCTTCAGTGCTGGTGCTCTAAATAAACCTCACATTTCAAGCAGCAGTAGAGTAAAGTCAAATGTAATTTCATTAAACATTCTGGCTTAAGGAAAATGGCCACGATTTTTGCAGGGCTTTGTTTCAGACTAAACCAAGTGGTATCAGTGATTCATTGGCTGCGTCAAAGTCTGACTTCGGTTTAGCCAACCTTATAGTGCTTCTCCTGGTGCTGGTGAACGCGAGCCATGTGATTCTTCATGCTGGCATGTGTGACAAAGGCCTCGGAGCATCCTGCAGACTGACACCTGCAGACGCACAGAAACAGGAGTGACCGGAGGGAAGGTTGGAAGAGCAATAATGAATTGCATGACTCCTAGCACAATGGTTTAGCGCTCCTACTCGAGTTGATTCAGAAACATTTGGTTCAAAACCATTTACAACTAAACCGTAGCTTTGGTGCTAGTCTTTACTTTAGCCAACTGACTGTCTGCCAAATAATTTGGAAAGGCAACAATGAGACATTGTTGAAGGCAGGAACAGCCATACAGCCGATCATTAACAGTGAACCATTGCCCTATAGGATAGTGAAGTTTCATACTCACGTGTATGGCTTCTCTCCACTGTGGCTCAGCCCGTGTCTGGTGAGCTGGTAGCGGGTACAAAAGCTCTTGTCACAGTTCTCGCACGAGAAGGGTTTCTGTCAAAGAGAAACGTGACCAAGTAACAAAACACAATAATACGTGTTTCTGACCGCAGACATTCATTCACGTTCAGTTGTATTTCACTTACGTCAATAGGTTTCTGATTAACAGAAATTCTAAATTCAGTACATAGGATCTGATCTGGACCATCTGTTAAAAGATGCCAGCTGGGAAGGATAGGTACTCACCAAACCTGTGTGCTTGCAAAGATGGGCATCTAATTTCCATGATTTATTGAAGGTGGCATTGCAGTTGACAAAAGAACAAATAAAGCTTCTTTGGACTTGAATCCTTTCCCCCATCTTTAATTGTACAGATGACAGTGTTTTGATAACGAAAAACCAATAGGTCAGGTCGTTTACCGGCCTACATGGGTTAACACCTGAGGACTATATATTTTATTGGGCGATACCACTGTTGGATAATACAGGGGTGTTTCAATCCACGCAATGGAAAGTGAACAAAATAGAAAGCAAAGTCTGGCTCTGTAATAGCCTAAATTAATTTCAGGCCTAAGTACTATCATTATTTTGGTGAAATATTGATGATTTATAAATGAATATTGGACACCTGCTTCATGATTTTATTCAACCATCACTCTACATTTGAACGTAGTTTTAGTTCCTGATTGGAGGAGGTTGGAACAGTGAATTGCTGTGCATTGACGCACACCTGACTTTAAAACAGCATATAGCAAGGTACTGTAAATAGACTGATTATTTGATCTGGTTATGGCATATGTGAGAGCATGGGCTGCACAATTGAGGCCATCTCCATTTTGAAGTAGTCCATTTTCTTCTTCTACTACTTCTATGAGTTGGTAAAGAAACTGAAAGGCTGTATACTGCCACCTGAAATGTATTGTTTGAACAGGTATAAAGTCAAGGTTGGCGATTTACTGCCACCTGCAGTTATGAAGTATGAGTATAATTCATTGGCCGATCCCACTGATCTGGATGGAATTATGTGATCCTTCCTTAACTCATAGGAGGTCCCACCCAGTTGACTACTTACAAAATGGTGAAAGTCCAATGGCACTGCCCATGACACAACCGGCTTTTGGGCATTAGAGTCCTCTATCAATCTCCATGGGTTAATTAATGACGCACTATGCAGAAATCGCTCCACCATTTCCTGGTTGCTAAAATTCAAACAGTTCACATAATTCCAGTTTATGTGACAAAACAAGCAAGCATGGTGTAGAGAACCATTGTACCGTCTAAACTGCTGTGAAATATATTTTATAGAACCCAAAATATTGTACTTTCAACTGTTTGAAGCTGGTGTACAGAATTGAAAGTACAAGACAGAAATAGCACACAGAGAACAGCTCTACCACTTCTTAGACTTGCTTTCAATGAGATTGACAGATTTATAACCCACATTTCTATGTGTCATCCAAAAAGTTACATATTGCAGCTTTAAACTTACATTCATGGCCTACTATGAAATAGGCTACTGCTTGAGATTGAGGCAATATAGCCTCTTGCAAATGGATGTGATTGGGTTTCTGGCTCTTATATCCAAGACCTAGATTAGTCCTAACTGTTATTGATGAATTCAATAGACTAGACTAGTCATTGATCATTTTTACTGAACAGCAGTTGTTGCAATTCAGGTCTTTGAGCTTGCCTGTCTCTGATTGATTGTAGGCTTTAAAACTGTCATGCAGGCTCCTGACACTATGCATCGCTATCTTCTGTCTGTGGTGTGTGTGTGCGCGCGATTGTAGTCTGAGCTGAGCGACTGTCTGTCTCCAGTCTTCACATACCCGTTACATTTATAGCCCTAATCGTGATCTTATCAACCTCCTCCATATTGTTCTATGATAGGTGTGATTTAGTCACAACCCAGTCTTCATTCTCCTGCTCTGTCCCAATGTGATGCTCTTCAAACCTGACTCCTCCAATCCTGTTGACAGTTCAACCCACTCCCAATTCTATGACACTGCTCTTTATTTAGACTTAATTGGATTAACAGTATACTATGTTTCCACAAGGATACTTTAGTTGTGAATTCAGGAAAGCTTGACACAAATCAGAAAACAAAATAGAAAATCTTCAATCCAATGTGGTGTGTACATTACCTAACGACTAGAGACCAACTACCATTCACGTACCATGATCTGGTGTGAAATCTTAGAATGGCTTCTCTGAATGAGGCGTATTGAGAACCCTAGGGCGGTACCTCTGCTCCCTCCACGCTTCAGGTCACCCGGCCTCTGTCGGCCGCCATCGTTATCAGCCTTTCCACCTCCACGTCTGGTCCCCGACTGTCCCAATCCCTTCACTGACAGGGGTCTGTATCTGTGTATGACCATGGTCTACACTGATAACCACTCCTGGCAAGTGAAGGTGGAAGAAAGACCCTATCTGTCCACTATCACCTAGATGCATACAGTGCATTATGTGTAATCAGGCCAGAATCAAAGAAAGAGAACTGAGAGAGATGAAATTAGCAGGGTTGAGAGAACATGAAATCATTGTGAATTGGAAGAGAGAGTCACAGTCTGATGTCTGTTGATATATCATCCCATATGGCTTCTGCTCTCCACTGTTCACCAGTGGTGTGTGTTTGTGAGGCCTCTGCTCTCCACTGTTCACCAGTGGTGTGTGTTTGTGAGGCTTCTGCTCTCCACCGTCCACCAGTGGTGTGTGTTTGTGAGGCCTCTGCTCTCCACTGTTCACCAGTGGTGTGTGTTTGTGAGGCTTCTGCTCTCCACTGTTCACCAGTGGTGTGTGTTTGTGAGGCTTCTGCTCTCCACTGTTCACCAGTGGTGTGTGTTTGTGAGGCTTCTGCTCTCCACCGTCCACCAGTGGTGTGTGTTTGTGAGGCTTCTGCTCTCCACCGTCCACCAGTGGTGTGTGTTTGTGAGGCTTCTGCTCTCCACTGTTCACCAGTGGTGTGTGTTTGTGAGGCTTCTGCTCTCCACTGTTCACCAGTGGTGTGTGTTTGTGAGGCTTCTGCTCTCCACCGTCCACCAGTGGTGTGTGTTTGTGAGGCTTCTGCTCTCCACTGTTCACCAGTGGTGTGTGTTTGTGTGGTTAATATGTGACAGACAGGGTCGATATGGCTGCTCTGGGCTGATGGCTGAGTTGACAGCCTCAATCTGTATGTCAAATGTGTGTGATTAAGGAGCACATAGTAATCCACTGCTTTTACACACAAGTCCCGTTCCACGCTCTCTCTCTCCTCACTCACTGTCTCTCAGACTGTTTACTTTTTCCTCCTTCAATCAGTAACTCCCATGAGTCAGCGCTCCAGATGAAGGCCTGTTCTGTCTGTGACAGCAGATTCACACACACAGCATATGTTTGACTATTCTTGTGGGGACATAACATGTATTTCCAATCAAAATCCTATTTCACGTAACACTAACACTAAACCTAACCCTTAAACCTAAAATAGCCTTTGTCCTCGTGGGGACCTGTGAAATGTCCCCATGAGGGAGAATGTTCCTTGTTTTAGTATCCTTGTGGGGATTTGCAGTACCCACATGGATAGTAATACAAGCCCACAGTTTCTGGAAGTTTCCTTATTTCTCTCACACTATTTGTCATATCCTTGTATATTCTATCTGGCAGGACTGATATCACTACGAGGAAAGAAAGATAGGTGAAACAGTAGGTCCCAACACCATACTGTTATCTGTACAACACCCAGGCCTCAATGTAGTCTATATTGATCAATAAGCAGGGATTTGGATGTGCCTTGCTGATTGATCACATTGATTTTGGGTTCATGTGTAACACCAGCTTGTGTTCGTTCAGCTTGTTGGAGACTTATTACACCAGTTTGATAAGGCAGGTGTCTGTACCTTCTGCCCTTAGGGAGACAGCTAAGGATAACAGAGGGTTATACTGCCTCCCGAGACCCAGCAATTTATTTTTGTTCTCTAGTGGACATTTGTTTTAAGTCTGTATCTCTGAGGCCATACATGACACTGTATTAAGTCCGTATCTCTGAGGCCATACATACCACTGTATTAAGTCCGTATCTCTGAGGCCATACATGACACTGTATTAAGTCCGTATCTCTGAGGCCATACATACCACTGTATTAAGTCCGTATCTCTGAGGCCATACATGCCACTGTATTAAGTCCGTATCTCTGAGGCCATACATACCACTGTATTAAGTCCGTATCTCTGAGGCCATACATGACACTGTATTAAGTCCGTATCTCTGAGGCCATACATGCCACTGTATTAAGTCCGTATCTCTGAGGCCATACATACCACTGTATTAAGTCCGTATCTCTGAGGCCATACATGCCACTGTATTAAGTCCGTATCTCTGAGGCCATACATGCCACTGTATTAAGTCCGTATCTCTGAGGCCATACATAGCACTGTATTAAGTCCGTATCTCTGAGGCCATACATACCACTGTATTAAGTCCGTATCTCTGAGGCCATACATACCACTGTATTAAGTCCGTATCTCTGAGGCCATACATACCACTGTATTAAGTCCGTATCTCTGAGGCCATACATACCACTGTATTAAGTCCGTATCTCTGAGGCCATACATACCACTGTATTAAGTCCGTATCTCTGAGGCCATACATACCACTGTATTAAGTCCGTATCTCTGAGGCCATACATACCACTGTATTAAGTCCGTATCTCTGAGGCCATACATACCACTGTATTAAGTCCGTATCTCTGAGGCCATACATACCACTGTATTAAGTCCGTATCTCTGAGGCCATACATACCACTGTATTAAGTCCGTATCTCTGAGGCCATACATGCCACTGTATTAAGTCCGTATCTCTGAGGCCATACATACCACTGTATTAAGTCCGTATCTCTGAGGCCATACATGACACTGTATTAAGTCCGTATCTCTGAGGCCATACATACCACTGTATTAAGTCCGTATCTCTGAGGCCATACATACCACTGTATTAAGTCCGTATCTCTGAGGCCATACATACCACTGTATTAAGTCCGTATCTCTGAGGCCATACATACCACTGTATTAAGTCCGTATCTCTGAGGCCATACATACCACTGTATTAAGTCCGTATCTCTGAGGCCATACATGACACTGTATTAAGTCCGTATCTCTGAGGCCATACATACCACTGTATTAAGTCCGTATCTCTGAGGCCATACATGCCACTGTATTAAGTCCGTATCTCTGAGGCCATACATGCCACTGTATTAAGTCCGTATCTCTGAGGCCATACATACCACTGTATTAAGTCCGTATCTCTGAGGCCATACATGACACTGTATTAAGTCCGTATCTCTGAGGCCATACATACCACTGTATTAAGTCCGTATCTCTGAGGCCATACATGCCACTGTATTAAGTCCGTATCTCTGAGGCCATACATACCACTGTATTAAGTCCGTATCTCTGAGGCCATACATGCCACTGTATTAAGTCCGTATCTCTGAGGCCATACATGCCACTGTATTAAGTCCGTATCTCTGAGGCCATACATGACACTGTATTAAGTCCGTATCTCTGAGGCCATACATGCCACTGTATTAAGTCCGTATCTCTGAGGCCATACATACCACTGTATTAAGTCCGTATCTCTGAGGCCATACATACCACTGTATTAAGTCCGTATCTCTGAGGCCATACATACCACTGTATTAAGTCCGTATCTCTGAGGCCATACATACCACTGTATTAAGTCTGTATCTCTGAGGCCATACATGCCACTGTATTAAGTCCGTATCTCTGAGGCCATACATACCACTGTATTAAGTCCGTATCTCTGAGGCCATACATACCACTGTATTAAGTCCGTATCTCTGAGGCCATACATGACACTGTATTAAGTCCGTATCTCTGAGGCCATACATACCACTGTATTAAGTCCGTATCTCTGAGGCCATACATACCACTGTATTAAGTCCGTATCTCTGAGGCCATACATGACACTGTATTAAGTCCGTATCTCTGAGGCCATACATACCACTGTATTAAGTCCGTATCTCTGAGGCCATACATACCACTGTATTAAGTCCGTATCTCTGAGGCCATACATGACACTGTATTAAGTCCGTATCTCTGAGGCCATACATGCCACTGTATTAAGTCCGGTTGTCCTTTTGGAAAGACGTTCTATGATATCATTTTCAATGATATCACGCGTGGGGTTGTGATATTGACCACTATATTTTCCTGGTTCTTAAAAAAATATCTGGAGTCAAAATTAGTACATTTTTTTAAAAAAGTGTGTAATTATGACTTACAATTTTTGTGAGTTTGATATTCAAATTGTTTCTAGTAAACAAATATCTCAGGACTAGTTCAGTGAGTTGTTATCAAGAAATGCCATTTGTAGTGGACATTTCAAAAAGTAAAGTGATAAATTGTCATATCTTAAATTCACAATATGCCTCATTATACCTGAACATTTTTTAAACACTCGAGAGTCAGTTTGTGCTCTTCCTCTCTACACTACTATAACCTTTCCAGCTGCTGCTACCATCTCAGGAAACTGGTCCTAATTGGGGTAAATATTGGGTAAAGTACTGAGGTGGGATGAGATAACATACAGTGTTTGTCAGATATCCAGTCAGCCATTCAGCCTCCACTGATTAAACAGCACACGTCAAGATACGACAGGGGTGGTCACTACACACACCAATCACAGAGTACACAGTCACACACAAAAACTGCAGAACACAACACACACACAACAGTGTGACTGCATGGTCACATAACCAGAAAGATGTAACACCTGAAGAACAATGCATGCAATGTATACTCTATTGATTCTCAGCGAATGGTGTGATTGTACTTGAAGGACATTTGGTGCTCAAACTGTCAAATCAGTGTTCTCTACTCATGTGGAAGGTGCTTAAATTTGTCCTATTTCACATCTACAGGTGTGAAATATGCATGTGTGATCTGTAAATGTTTTATTTTGGATCTCTCTCCCTGAGACATCTTCCAAGAGTGGAGTCATCTAGGACACAATCACCGTTTAGTGCATTGCTTTCTCTGGAAATATAATCCCAGTATCTGTTCATCAGCATGCTTAAAGGTACCTGGGTATTCAGTCACGGGAATGTAATTTCTCACATTGAAAACCAAAGCAGCCCATCAGAGCTCATAAGCTTAAGTAACAAGGCACTTATCCTGGTGCACATTGCCCTCTGCTGGACTGACTGTCATTCCAACAGACATTCAAGGGGAACATTGAACAGGGTGCAAAGTTCAAAATGGTGTAAATAGATTGAGAATTTGGCACAAATCAGGTCTGCCTTGTACATTGACATGTCCAAGCTATTCTACTCAATATACCCCAGATTGTCTGCTTTATTTTGGGCAAGCAATTCCCTACACATGTACATTTTTGGGATTGGGTAACTCAAGTGTATTATTCTTAGTGTACTTTGAGACTGTTGTGCTCGCCAGTGAAATAGCATTTCACTTCACTCTGATCAATGGAGAAGAATCATCACTGAACGACAGCAGCAACATTGATCTCCCTGGTTAGACTCTACATTATAACTAAACACTCCATCTTCCCACTTTCTCTCCCAGTCATTGACATGCAGTAATAATGACTAAGCCATGGTGTAACGCATCCATGCATAAGAGACTCAGGTCCACACAAATCATTGTGTATAAACATGTTTTATTTTGGTCAGCACAGTTATGCCATGAACTCATAAGGGATGGGCTCCAGCAGCTGGGGTTCGTTGCCCTTGGTGCTGACGAAGCGGGCGTCACGAGGAGCCGTGGGCTGCAGGGGGAGACCAGGAGGAAAGGACATAAGTTTAGATGAGATGTCACTACTTCAAATACAAACAATTCAAAGGACTATGTATTAGAAATAATGACATGGATGAATTAACATTACAGAATGCGTCAACCAAGCAACAGAACTGTATTTACGCAACATTCCACTAGATCAGCATTAATGTTCATTTTATATCTTCAATCTGGACTGTTTATGTAGAATAGTGACCAACAAACATGGTCCTGGAGGGTGTACAGGACACTTAGAGCATTTCAACATTACTGCTAATGGCCCAGGTAAATGTGCTCTCCATACCTGGCGTTTCAGTTCCACCCAGGTGCCCTTCTGCTTGGCCTCCACCTTCCTCTTCTCGTTCTCCTTGACACGCTGCAGGAAGCTGTCCCTGCTCTTAGAGTGCTTCACATGCTCAATACGCACATTGATCCTCTTGGCCAGGATCTTACCCCTACAGAGAGAAGGGGACATAGCTTTCAGCTCGGAAATTAAATTCAGAGACGTTGCCTGCAAAACATACAAAAGGCTACTGGTCACTTACCTATGACATGTAAACAAAGCAATTGACATCCTGACTTAACAGAAAACATTACACTTCCAATGAATGGTGAAATAATCTGTATAATTTTTTTTTTTTTTTTTTAAATAAAAAAGGAGTCTCCAACAACCCTAGTTCAAACATACAGTAAGTACTTGGCCGGGTGCTGAAGGACAAATACTGTCCCCCAAGTGAATGACCACTTAGGTCAGCCCTGGTTTCAAAGTGAAGATGGGGTTCAGATGCGACAGACTTCTGCAAACATAAACCTTCTCTTACAAAGATATCAAATGCAACTTCAATATAAGAACATCCCATGGCCAAGCTGGAAAGGACACGGATAGTGACAATTTGACATACCCCTCCACACATTGTACTTACTTGACCTGCTTGTTGACAATGATGCCAACAGCATGTTGGGTTACGTTGTAGACTCTACCTGTCTTGCCGTGGTAGCACTTGTGAGGCATTCCTTTCTGGATGGTACCTGTACCCTGGAAGAGACATTCACAATCGTAAGAATTCTGCTTGGGGGAAGTCCAAAGAGAAAAACATAACTCATTCATTGTAAGTGCAGTCACTACCAGTAAACACTCAGAAAGGTGGAACAAAGCCTACCTTGATGTCAACGATATCTCCCTTCCTGTAAATACGCATGTATGTAGACAAGGGAATGGGGCCTGAGGAACAAAGCACATATATTATACACAGCCAAACAAAACGACATTCTAAGATGGACTCAAGAGTAATTCATGAAGGCTACGCCAGTGTGGATTCATGCCAGAAACACCCCTAGCCCAGAGTTATTTATTTTAAATAACTTAAAAAGAGACCTAAGGCATTCCAACAGATCTTCAGTCGTTTTGATATGAACTCACCATGCTTGCGGAAGGCACGGCTGAACATGTACCTCGTCCCCCTCCTCTTGCCTCTTGTGTTGGTCATGATGCCTGATTACTGGAACATGGATATTCAAATGTCAGAGAAACCCAATGGCAAAGTATAAATTATTTATTACAGTGGCTGTAAAAATGTAAGGTTACAAGGGTGGCTGAGAATTATGTAGACTGATTTAGTCAAGTCACGTAATTAGTCAAGTCACGTAATTAGTCAAGTCACGTAATTACATTTTCTCTATGACATTTAGCTAGTTAGCTTACAATACCCTGGTCTGACTAACCGTCACCTGACAACTGCAATCTGTTGACAAAGTTAACTTAAATGCAAAGAAAATCTACACACCGGTAGCTTAGCTACTCTAACATTAACGTTAATAATTTAAAATTACAAGGGGACATTTCAAATATGGCAACGTCAAAATACAAGATTTATGACACAGAGCTAGCTACAGTTAATTAGCTCGCAAACTATCCAAAACCGATAGAGCTTCATTTCCCCTGATTGACAAGATAACTTTGTTTCAACGTGACAGTTGTTATTTTACGGTTCGTGACATACTTGCTGTCTGGCTATGCCATTTTAAATCCCTAAAAGCCGGCTAATTTAGCGTACACTGCAGTGGCTAGGCCCACATGTGAAGCCACGCTGCTACCTCATTCATTCATCATGCCAATATATGCCATACAGACGTTCGTTAATGGATTATTTCTGGCCTCAAATGTAGAGTATGCTTTAACACACTTATATCAATGTCTTTACATACATTTAAAACGAGATTTTATGCTTTCACGGGCTGTAAAACGGAACACATCTTACCCCCGTTTGCTCGCAAGATGGCGGGTACAGCGGAAAGAGAGATTGAAGGCCCCGAAACTCCTCCTTCTGAAATAGAATTCAGGAGTGCCTTCATATTGCCTGAACAAAAATACAATTGTCGAATGGATTTGTCCTCTTTACGCTGATCTAATGTCAGTGTTGATTTTATACCCTAATGCCTAAACTCACACCGGGGTTGGGTAAAATGATGATTTCAGATCAGATAATATTTACTTCCTATTGGAGTGTTGACGCACTGTGAAGCGTCATGTCAGTGAACTAACTGTGTGGGAAACGACTCATCTGATAGCTAGCTACAACTTTTGTTTGCAAAATTATTGGGAGAAATGCATATGTTGTTGTACTTGTGCCTAATCGAAATATTTTATGTATGAACTGCTGACCGTGGCAGATTGCTAGCTATATAACTAGCTATATACTCTAGCTAGCTACACAAGTAAATTAGACTTTTTCAAAATCGTTTTCAAAACTTGATCAAAGATTCAGTGAGCTTGACTCTGGTTTGACATTGATTTACAGTCGTCAATCTCTACACAGCTGTGTCAGGAATTGCACGTGTGGGCATATGTGTGCGTTTCATATAATGTACGCCACAGAACATGGACATCGGATGGATATTTTTTAACACGGCGCTAAGACCAAGCGGAGCTCGCATCGCCAGTCCAGCAGTGGGCCCTCATGAGGGTCCTCCTCGCCTCCGCGCGGTGATTGGGTGGAAGATGGCGCTGGGCGAATGGAAATCCTAATGACAGTTTCCAAATTTGCCTCTTTTTGTACCATGGTGAGTAAAATGGCATCTACTACACAAATGTAAAGTGATGTGAGGATGGCATGACAACCGCGGTTGTGTTGTGTCTATATTGCGTGGCAGGGAAGATGGTTAAAATCTTCTACTTTCCGGTTGCTACCCAGTCACTTTTCTTAGCTAGCTAACGTTAGCTAAGTAGCTTCACTGACACGACAATCTTGTTTTCGTTTCACGTTCTTTAGTTAGTCTAGCTATCTATGATTGCTACGTTAATATCGTAGCGTAGGTCTACATTGTTATATATTAGCTGTTTATGTATGATCTTACATTTAATTAGCGAAAACAATAAATCAAATGCTGTGCTCATATCCGCCCACAATGTGACCTACTGACCGCACCGCATAGTTCTGCGGCTTCAGCACCGCTGTGGTTACCGCGTTTAGCTTACACATTCATTTAGCAGTAAAACAGTGTGGGTGTCAAGGCATTTGGACACAACCACCATAGTTAATTTATGGTCACAATTGGAAAATGCATTTGCTCACACCTGTACTTTTCCTGGATGTCAATAATAATTTAGGTAGCAAACTTTCCAGATAGCTAGTTTTAGTTAACTACGGTGACACAATGTTGTGACTGATGGATGATACAGTGAGTTATCGTCCTGAAAACCAAGCCACTTCGAGCTGTTTCTGGAACACAGTGGATGACTACATGATCAGCTGCGCGTTAGATTGCTAGACAAGACAGACATGTTGTTCCGTGTCTTGCTAACCCCTTAGTGTGGCAAACTTGTCAGACGTCATTCATTTGGACAATGCATTGGGTTTTTGTTTATTTTATTTTTTGTGTTCATAACCAACCTCTGGCCATGTAGGTCTACTCAGGAAATCCTGTTTGCAGTGCATTTGCACAGCTGCTTATGTCAGTCATGTTCCATTATCTAAGAATGGCACTCCCACTGACGGCCATTGGCATTGGATATGAAATAGCATTGATACACACTCACATAGACCTATGCTAAAAAATATCAGCACTTTGTTTCTGTGTTCCAGGGCGCCAATGCCTCCGCTCTGGAGAAAGAGATTGGCTCAGAGCAGTTCCCTGTCAACGAGCACTACTTCGGCTTGGTCAACGTAAGTGAGAGTGCCGTAGTTCACATGCACATGTCTGCATAATCTGTGTTACAGATCACATGTGCCTTCTTCATATAGATGGTTAAAATCGGTGTGCATCCAGCTCTCAGCCTCACTCTCTGTATTCCTCATGTATTTCCCCCTCTATGCAGTTTGGGAACACCTGCTACTGTAACTCGGTGCTGCAGGCTCTGTACTTTTGCCGTCCATTCCGGGAGAAGATCCTGGCCTACCGCAGCCAGCCCCGACGTAAGGAGAACCTGCTGACCTGCCTGGCCGACCTGTTCCACAGTATCGCCAACCAGAAGAGGAAGGTGGGAGTCATACCACCCAAGAAGTTCATCACGCGCCTACGCAAGGAGAATGGTGAGAGGGCTGTAGTATGCTTGCCGTTCAGGAGGGGGGAGATAGAGAAAGAAGTGGATGGTTGAAAATGTTGTGGGTGTAGACCTTTTTACAGCAGGAGTAAGAGGGATGAGGTTGACACACTCCTATTTCTCCACTGTTCCCTCCCCCTATCCTCTACCCCTGCAGAGCTGTTCGACAACTACATGCAACAGGATGCCCATGAGTTCCTGAACTACCTGCTCAACACCATTGCTGACCTGCTGCAGGAGGAGAGGAAGCAGGACAAGACCAACGGCCGTCTAGCCAATGGCTCGCTCGACTCCCAGAACCACAACAGCAACACCCCGCCCCCCTCCACTTGGGTCCATGAGATCTTCCAGGGAACCCTCACCAACGAGACCCGCTGCCTCACCTGCGAAACGGTACCTACCGTCTGAGTCTGACTCCCCATGTCAACTACTGATGTCTCTGTTGTTGTTGTGGTCAGCAGGATGCAATACTTGTCTGTGATACGCTGTGGAGAGAAGGCAGGCTCAAGTTCTGTTGGCATGAAGATAGATTGAATGATGTTTTTGTCTGGCTCTAGTCATCACAGGTTGTTGTTGCTGTTGTTTTCTCCCTACAGATCAGCAGCAAAGATGAAGACTTCCTGGACCTGTCAGTGGACGTGGAACAGAACACCTCCATCACACACTGTCTCAGGTAACATCTACAACACCTAACTACAATAACACATTACATACTGAATGACCTGTGTATTGCTCCTTTCTCCATGTGACTCCAAGTACCATGATCTCTCTCTCCTTCGCTCCCTCCAGGGGGTTTAGTAACACAGAGACTCTCTGCAGTGAGTATAAGTACTACTGTGAAGAATGTAGAAGCAAACAGGAGGCACACAAAAGGTCAGTGTTGGCAGTGTTGTGGACATAAGTATTCTTTGCTAAGTTTTTATCGCTACTATAAGGTATTGTGTGTGCGCCCCCAGGATGCGTGTGAAGAAGCTGCCTATGATCCTGGCTCTACACCTGAAGAGGTTTAAGTACATGGAGCAGCTGCAGCGCTACACCAAGCTGTCCTATCGCGTCGTCTTCCCTCTGGAGCTCCGCCTCTTCAACACCTCAGGAGACGCAACCAATCCTGAGAGACTCTACGACCTGGTCGCTGTCGTGGTGCATTGTGGGAGGTCAGTATTGTGTCTACAAGGTTGTCTAAAAGTATCCAAACTGACCATAAAGAGTGTGAGTGTGTCCATGACTGCATTGTCTTGTTTTCAGTGGCCCAAACCGAGGACACTACATCGCCATTGTGAAGAGTCACGACTTCTGGCTGCTGTTTGATGACGACATTGTAGAGGTAAGCTAGTCGTGTGTGTGTGGGAGAACATACATGTGTGCGCCCTTTTGTTTTGTGCGAACCCACTGATCCATGTTGTCTCTCCTTCCCTCTGCAGAAGATAGACGCCCAGGCCATAGAGGAGTTCTATGGCCTCACCTCTGAGATCTCCAAGAACTCTGAGTCAGGCTACATCCTCTTCTACCAGTCCAGAGACTGACTGGCCCTGGAGAGGACAGTGCCTCCCATTGGAGCGGAGGAGAAAAGCCCAGTGCCTCAGCAGTGGGAATAATGGACCATACAGGTGTCATTCAAACCTGTGTAAATGGATCTACTGCAGCTCAGCCTCGGAGTCAGTCCCCCCCCCCCCTTGCCCTCCCACACCCTGTCACTTAGGCTGGAGATGCAGCTACAGGGGAGAGTTTTGTCAAAGGATCAGTGGATGTTGTATCAAAGTTTTGTGAGTTCGAAAGGTGTTTAATGAGGGTTGTACAGAGGTTTTGGGAATGAGGCGTTAGTTATAGCATGAGTGTTTGGGTGGGGTGAGTGGGTATTTAATGATTCATGTGTTGTAATATCGGCCAGGCGTCTGCACACTCCCTCAGACTGTAACACTGCTTTGTTCCCTAGCTGGGGCCCAGTCAGAGTAGACCAGTTTACTGCATGAAGTAGGAGGGTGGAGGCGAGTGTTCCAAGTGTGGGATGTTTGGGTCGTGTATTTCTACCGTGTACAAAATGTGGTATTTGTATAAATATTATTAGAAGAATAAGATGATATTATCATAGGGAGGAAAAAACGTAAAACCTTGAGAAGAACATGTATTGACACTATGGAGCACTTTTGATACCTTTTTGTAGGTGTTGGAAAGGTTTATGTGAGGGTTTGCTTGAGAAATGGTCATTGTGAAATGTTCATTTTCTGTTTTAAAGAAAAATTAATAAAAGCTAATAAATAGTGTGTGTGTGTAACGCAAACAGGTTCCTGCTGCACACTGATGACTCATCTATACTCAGCACTGCCCCTCAGTGGTTGTACCTGGTCACTATAGGTTCATACTGCAACAGCACAATAGCAGTCTATTTTTAATCCATTCACACCCCCAGTCATGATGCTGCAGCCTAGCCCACCCACTGTTCCCTTAACAACAACAGGGCTGGATTATGCTAGGGCAGCTCATTGTAGGAGACTAGCCACCTATAGAGACATCTGAATAAATACTTTATCACTGATCTGAGTGTATTACTCAATGGGAATATATTGCAAATGTATTTCCTTTTATTGATTGAAAGCGAAGGCCCTAGAGCACAGAGAAACCGAGAGTGGTTTGGAATAGTGGGATAAGGGCAGACAGAAGATGGAGGGATGAGAATTGGGAGGAGGTGGTGGCTGACACAGATTGTAGTTAGAGTAGACATGCCCAGAATAGCAATCCACGGGGGGCTTGGAAGTGGAGAGAAGCGCTCCACATCAAAACTACATGCCATCATTATAGAACTGAAGAAAATGAATTAAAGGGAAAATAAAAAAATATATGTTCATATTTTCATTAGTCCACTGTTGATATGGGCCCAAAATGTTTTGCATGTAAGCAGTTACATTTTCAAGATATTGGACTTTCAGATGCAAAGTTTCACTGGCCACATCATTAATTAAAATTAATTCATTTTGAATTGTAGGAAGTAGAATTTAATTCAAAACAATTCAACTGAGATGTGAAACATGAAAGTCTCATTTGACAAATCTTATCAAAAAGATATGTCACTTATTAATGCAATGAATACACATACCATTTCAAATAGCATACTATCTTGATTATAATTCAATGTGTTTTTTTCCTTGTCATGAGATGTTAGTGTTCCGTTCCATACTGCAGTTTGATCTAATGCATTCTGGGAAATTATTTAAATAATATAATCATAGACAACCCCCAACATGATCTTAGAATGTGACCACTAATGAGTTTAAAAAAGGTAATGTTTCAACCTTATGCTAAATGGTATTGGTAACCATAGGCTACATGATGTCAAAATAAACATTACTATGGTGAATAATTAATTTAAATTTAAATTAATTTAATTAAATTCGACTTCCTTTCATTCAATTAAAAATATTTTTACTTTGGGGTGTGGCCAATTAAAATTCAATTGAATTAGAATTAAAGAGCAATTTGCAGCCCAAGTCAGAATGAACCCCAACCCTGTCTCACACATCTGCAGGAAATGGAAATGGTGATACCACACCCTGGTAACCAACCATAACCCGTCCCTTCACTTAAAAAAAGAGAAAGACACTGGCATTTGCCTAATGCAGTTTCTATGGACCCCTGCAAAGTCAGAGTTCATTTTCTCACGTTAAGCCTAACATTTCACAAAACTATACAAGGTGTCACAAGGCTGCCATTATTTAGACTGCTGGCTGACGTCAAAAATGTAATTAATTGTTCAGTAATTAAAGCTGCAAGTGTAACGGATGTGAAACGGCTAGCTTAGTTAGCGTGGGCGCTAAATAGCGTTTCAATCAGTGACGTCACTTGCTCTGAGACCTTGAAGTAGTAGTTCCCCTTGCTCTGCAAGGGCCGCGGCTTTTGTGGAGCGATGGGTAACGATGCTTCGAGGGTGACTGTTGATGTGTGCAGAAGGTCCCTAGTTCGCGCCCGGGTATGGGCGAGGGGACGGTCTAAATTTGTACTGTTACATTGGTGCCGTGACCCGGGTTGCTGCGGAAAAAAAGGAGGAAGGTCAAAAGGGGGGTGAGTGTAACGGATGTGAAACGGCTAGCTTAGTTAGCGTGGGCGCTAAATAGCGTTTCAATCAGTGACGTCACTTGCTCTGAGACCTTGAAGTAGTAGTTCCCCTTGCTCTGCAAGGGCCGCGGCTTTTGTGGAGCGATGGGTAACGATGCTTCGAGGGTGACTGTTGATGTGTGCAGAAGGTCCCTAGTTCGTGCCCGGGTATGGGCGAGGGGACGGTCTAAATTTGTACTGTTACACAATATGTAACTTTTTGGGCAACCAACCAAATTCACATAGAAATGTGAATTATAGATATGTCATTCTCATTGAAAGCAAGTCTAAGAAGCGGTAGATCTGGAAAGGGGGATATCTAGACAGTTGTACAACTGAATGCATTCAACTGACATGTGTCTTCCGCATTTAACCCAACACATCTGAATAAGAGAGGTGCGGGGGCTGTCATAATCGACATCCACTTCTTCGGCGCACGGGGAACAGCGGGTTAACTGCCTCGCTCAGCGGCAGAACGACAGATTTTCCCCTCGTCAGCTCGGAGATTCGATCCAGCAACCGTTCAGTAACTAACCCAATGCGCTAACCACTAGGTTATCTGGTCTACATGCGCTATTTCTACGCTTCCTGTGCTTAAGTTACCTTTTGCATCTTTTACTTTCGGTTTTGTACACCAGCTTCGAAACATCTGAAAATACAATTTTGGTTTTGGAAAATATATTTCACAGCGGTTTAGATGGTACAACGATTCTCTACACGAAACTCTTGTTTTGTCATATAATCTGAAAATAGGCTAACTATTTTTTTTGCATAGTTCATCTTTAAAGTTGGAAATTCAAACATTGCATATTGTAAAATAAATGTTCGATCCAAAGCATACTAATTATTCAACTGTCCTGTATAGCCTATCTGAACCTATATGACATGAGCCATCCTTGAGCCTCCTCCCAGCTTGGATAGAAAGTTGTTTAGCAAAAACCCGTCTATTAATGCCAAATACTACAGTCCACCCTCAAAACACTAGCTTAGTATGGATTGTTTCATTACGCAGTGTAGCCTACTATCTATACACTATTCAGCCGACATTAAGCTTATATTTATACATTTTTTTAATACAAATTATACATCAAATAGTCTAACAATGAGGAAAACGTAGTCATACATTTAGCCACTATTTATTGTTGAACTACACACATGGGCTGCAATCAAGGTAAATTCACGAAAATCTAACTTGAGATACTCCCCTGGTCTTCTTAAATCCTCCTGAGGCATTCATTTGTGAATTATATGTTCATTAAGCAGCACACAATTTAAACGTAGTCTTGAATGATGCATGACTAGATATACCAGAGATAAAGGACTGCTGATATTTGCATCTTCCAATGTATTGGCTGTCCAGTATACAGACGACCTGTCCCAGAAGTTCATATATGCCTACAATTAATCGATTTATGTGACGTGTTGAAACAGGTGTTGTTAAGGAGAATGCGGGAGGCTCAATTAAAGATGTTGCAGAATTGCTGTATTTGAACCACCACTCCATTCTGCCCAGTTGTTGATGTTGCATTGGCAATCAAGTTGTTTTTAACCATCTCTCTAACTGTCGCTTCTCCGGAGAGATCATTTTCTAAACTAAACTCATAAAGAACTACCTTAGAACGAAGCATTATGCTCTCAGTCTGAAATGCGCATTGAAAACATAAACTCCACTTATTGCACTGGCGCCAGTGTAGCCTTGACGACAGCATTTGTTTACGGATGTCCCCTTACTTTCAATCAGTTCAATTAGGCCTATATGTTTTCCAAAGCTTAAGGCACTTTGATGAGTCACATTCTTGAAGCCCAAGAAACAAATACTTAGCTTCATAGTAGGCTACATATAGAAATTAAAAATGTTTATGAATACTTTTTTGGAGGGTTACTGTCAAAATTATTTCTTATAATATATATATATATATATATATTTGTTTTAATAAACCGATGACCCACAGGGGTGTCCGGTACGCCATTCACGAACACACGCAGAGAGTTGCGCACCACACTCCTATCTGTCTCTGTCCTTGGGCAGTGCGTGCAGACATACGGATAAGTCCTGGTATTGAGCTGTTGCTGCCTCTTCTTCCGGTAGGGGGTAGCCTATTGAACAAACAGGACCCGTCTCCGAGTCTGGCCCGTTTGGGACTCAGAGCAGCAAAGACCCATCCCCCGATGCTACTGCTGCATCTCCATCTGATCCAGGCACCGCACCTGCCGCCAACGTTATCAATTGCGTATCATGGAAATACAGCAAGGACGCACTTTTGCCTAGACCGAACATCAGAGTCTAGGTAGGCTGTGGATAGCGGTAGATGAATGGATGAATGAATGGACGGGCGGGCTATTGTTACTGCAACCTGGCAGTGCATTTGGAAGAACCATAGATGATAAAACATTAGTGGTGAGACTAATGAGAATGTATGAGAGGGCTACAAAGGACCAGGATTCGGAAAGCGTCTGTTATGCGTTATTGCAAAACAGACACTTGGTGGTGTGAGTTATAACCGGTACGGTTGATGTGCTGAAATATCCCCCCCTGCCACAATCATCCCCCCTCTTCGCGTTCTTCATTGATGCGACTTGCTTGCTAGTTGAGATTTCTGCTCTTCACTCCTTTGTCAGTTTAGTCTACATTTCACTGATCTTAGTAGCAGAAAGCATTTTTGTCTGCAGTTTTCGGTTTGGCTCCCCCCCCCCACCCCCCACCCCCACCCTTCAGCGCCCGCGCCTGACTAGCCACAAAATTAAGGAAATTAGAAGGGGCGATTCGGGCAGGGGGGAGATTTTCGGCACAACACCTGGAAGGTTATTGATAGACCTTTCAGTCCCCACACTCTTAGAAAAAAGGTGCTATCTAGAACCTAAAACGGTTCTTAGGCTGTCCCCATAGGAGAACCCTTTGAAGAACCCATGTTGGTTCTTTCCACAGAGGGTTCTACCTGGGGACAGACAAGGAATCCTTTTGGAACTCTTTTTTCTAAGAGTGCAGGCAATCAGAGGTTTGGTAAAGACAGGCTTATCAATAACATCCCTGTATATACTGTATGTGTGCATAGTGTAAAGATGCATGTCTTTTAGGCTTCCTATTACATGGTTTGTATTTTCATATTTAGGCCTATTATTTACTTATTATACATTTACTGATGATTTTTTACAGTTTTTAATTAGACTTTATATGGAGCCTATTGGTAAGCACCACAAGGCTACTCCATACCACAACGGCAAGTTATAGTGTGTGTTGTTGTTTCAATTTGTATCAGATAGGACACAATACATTTGAGATGTTATTTACAGTGCATTCGGAAAGTATTCAGACCCCTTGACTTTTTCACATTTTGTTATGTTACAGCCTTATTCTAAAATGGCTTAAATAAAAACTGTTCCTCATGAATCTACACACAACACCCCATAATGAAAAAGCAAAAACTGGTTTTTAGAAATGTTTGCAAATGTATCATATTGACTCAGTACTTTGTTGAAGAACCTTTGGCAATGATTACTGCCTCGAGTCTTCTTGGGTATGACGCTACAAGCTTGGAACACCTGTATTTGGGGAGTTTCTCCCATTCTTCTCTAGAGATCCTCTCAAGCTCTGTCAGGTTGGATGGGGAGCATCGCTGCACAGCTGTTTTCAGGTCTTTCCAGAGATGTGCGATCAGGATCAAGTCTGGGCTCTGGCTAGGCCACTGAAGGACATTCAGAGACTTGTCCTGAAGTCACTCCTGCATTGTCTTGGCTGTGTGCTTAGGGTCATTGTCCTTTTGGAAGGCGAACCTTCATCCCAGTCTGAGGTCCTGAGAGCTCTGGAGCAGGTTTTCATCAAGGGTCTCACTGTACTTTGCTCCGTTCATCTTTCCCTCGATCCTGACTCCCTGCCACTGAAAAACATCCCCACAGCATGATGCTGCCACCACCATGCTTCACCGTAGGGATGGTGCCAGGTTTCCTCCAGACGTGACGCTTGGTATTCAGGCCAAAGAGTTCAATCTTGGTTTCATCAGACCAGAGAATCTTGTTTCTCGTGGTCAGAGAGTCCTTTAGGTACCTTTTGGCAAACTCCAAGAGGGCTATCATGTGCCTTTTACTGAGGAGTGGCTTCCGTCTGGACACTGTACCATAAAGGCCTGCTTGGTGGAGTGCTGCAGAGATGGATATCCTTCTGGAAGGTTCTCCCATCTCCACAGATGAACTCTGGAGCTCTGCCAGAGTGAACATTGGGTTCTTGGTCACTTCCCTGACAAAGGTCCTTCTCCCCCAATTGCTCAGTTCAGCCTGGGCAACCAGTTCTAGGAAGTCTTGGTGGTTCCAAACTTCTTCCATTTTAGTATGATGGAGGCCATTGAGTTCTTGGGGACCTTCAATGCTGCATAAATGTTTTGGTACCCTTCCCCAGATCTGTGCCTCGACACAATCCTGTCTCGGAGCTCTACGGACAGTTCTTTCAACCTCTTGGATTGGTTTTTGCTCTGACATCCACTGTCAACTGTTGGACCTTGTATAGAAAGGTGTGTGCCTTTCCAAATCATGTCCAATCAATTAAATTTACTTCAGGTGGACTCTAATAAAGTTGTAGAAACATCTCAAGGATGATCAATGGAAACAGGATGCACCTGAGCTCAATTTTGAGTCTCAAAGCAAAGGGTCTGAATACTGATGTAAATAAGATATATATATATATATATATATATATATTGTTGATAGATTTGCAAACATTTGTTTTGTCATTATGGTGAATTGTGTGTAGATTGATGAGGAAAACATTTACTTGTATTAATTTTAGAATAAGGCTGTAATGTAACAAAATGTGGAAAAGGGGAAGGGGTCTGAATACTTTTTCAAAATAAATAAGATACAAGTAGAATGTGCATGTTTGTGTGAGTAGATGGATTCCAGGATACTAAAGTCCTCGATGAATGTATGATCTTCACTCCCTCATGTCTGTGTGGCTTCTTAAATGAAGAGTGTGTGTGTGATCTCACATAGTGTGTTTATTTGTGTGTGTGTGTTTGTATGGATGGATTCACGTGTGCGTGTGTGATCTCTTATAATAATAGCGCGTGTGTTTCCAGACGGGCCAAAATGAGCAACGACTACGAGGCATCAGTCACCCCCAGCTGGCTGACCTCTGACCCCACTGTCTGGTCCAGCAGCAGAGACGGATTCACAGATAATGCCACTTACCCACCTATGGGCTCCTTCCCCCCACTGCCCCCTCTCCTGGTCAATCCCTGGGACATCTTGCTGTGCTCCTCAGGGACTCTCATCGCCTGTGAAAATGCCCTGGTTGTACTGGTGATCTGGCAGAACCCGGCTCTGCGTGCCCCCATGTTCCTGCTGATCGGCAGCCTGGCCCTGGCTGACCTCCTGGCTGGTCTGGGCCTGGTGCTCCACTTCACCTTGGCCTACCTGCTGAGGTCTGACTCGGCCCAGCTGCTGACTGTTGGTCTGGTGGTGGCCTCTTTCTCAGCCTCCGTCTTCAGCCTGCTGGCCATCACCATAGACCGTTACCTGTCACTCTACTACGCCCTGACCTACAACTCAGAGCGCACTGCCGCCTTCACCTACACCATGCTGGTCCTCCTCTGGGGCCTGTCTCTCTGTCTGGGCCTACTGCCCATCACAGGGGTGAACTGCCTGGCAGAGGAGTCGACGTGCAGCGTGGTGCGCCCCCTGACTAAGAACAACGTGGCGGTGCTGTCCGTATCCTTCCTCCTGCTGTTCGGCCTCATGCTGCAGCTGTACGTGCAGATCTGTAAGATCGTCATGCACCACGCCCACCAGATCGCCTTGCAGCATCACTTCCTGTCCGCCTCGCCCCACTACGTCACAACCAGGAATGGCGTGTCCACGCTGGCCATCATCCTGGGGACGTTTGCCGCCTGCTGGATGCCCTTCACCGTCTACTCACTGGTCGCCGACTACACATACCCACCTCTCTACACCTACGCCACCCTGGTGCCCGCCACCTACAACTCAGTCATCAACCCAGTGATCTATGCCTTCAGGAACCAGGACATCCAGAAGGCTCTGTGGCTGGTGTGTTGTGGCTGTATACCGGCCAGGGTGGCCCACAGGGCCCGGACCCCTAGCCACGTCTGACCCAGACACAGGTCCCGGGAGGGAAGGAGAGAGGTGCCCTGGGCAGAGGGAGGAGGCAGACAGGCAGCCTGGGCTCAGGCAGGTGGCTGGAAAGGACGGACTGCGTGCATAGTCATTTTAGCCGCTTTTACTGATGTGGGCTTTTTTCCTCAGAAGGATTGAGAGATTATTATTAGATTATTAAAGATTGTGCCACTTTCCGCACATCAGATAAAGGGCTTGTGTGTGTGTGTACAAAAAGATAGGATGTCACACGGACAGAGAAGGAGGAAGAGAGGAGGAGAAGTGGAGTGAGGGATGACAGAGGTGGGGCGATTATCAAGATGCATACAAGATGAAGTCGGGCTGAGGGCTCAATCACCTTGTCTCGCTGCTGCACTCTGAACGTGCCTTGAAAGACAGATAACCACGGGAGGCTAAAAATAACCTGGGTGCTCTGTGATCCGCGTGCCGTGTGTCCGACACAGACTCCATGCAAAGAAACAAAGCCGCGGAGGCGGAGAGCGGGAGCCTATTTCTCTTCATCTCTCCCTATTTGCCTTTAAAGCCCCCACCCTCGAGCATGTGAGAATGTAGGTTATTATGATGTTCTGCTTGCTTTCCATTCTGAGGTGACAACAGCCTCGGGAAGGAAAGTCCCCAGATACCTGTAGCACGCACCATTAACCCTCCAAATGCCTGTCCAAACGCACCATTAACCCTCCAAATGCCTGTCCAAACGCACCATTAACCCTCCAAATGCCTGTCCAAACGCACCATTAACCCTCCAAATGCCTGTCCAAACGCACCATTAACCCTCCAAATGCCTGTCCAAACGCACCATTAACCCTCCAAATGCCTGTCCAAACGCACCATTAACCCTCCAAATGCCTGTCCAAACGCACCATTAACCCTCCAAATGCCTGTCCAAACGCACCATTAACCCTCCAAATGCCTGTCCAAACGCACCATTAACCCTCCAAATGCCTGTCCAAACGCACCATTAACCCTTAAATACGTCACGCTGCTTGCCAATTTCTCCTGATTCGCTCACACCGAGTCACGATCGAACCCAGGACGTCCACTTTTCTAGCACACGTGATCGCCCTCCTTGACAACGTACCAACCATTTGAGCTATCGAAAAATATGTAAGGCAGTAGCTCCATCGGTGATATTTCACTAGCTGTGGAGTGAGTTTACGGTACACGTTCTTAAGCGCTTCCAGATCCTCATTCTACCCCGTCATATCAGCGCGCAGCAGTAACTACGTGTTAGTTACTTCATGGACCGATATAAATACTCTGTCAGCAATAACAGCCTCTCCCCAGTAACATGACCACCTCCAGCATGATGATATACGACGACAACAACCAACAGCCCTTCTGCGATGCCTAGCAGAGTCCTTATACACCAGGCCCAAACAAGGACTCAACTTCCCAAGACTTGTGCTGTATGTGATTTCTCCAAATGGGAAATCAGATCTTGACTTATGTGTTTTGTTTTTGAAAATGTGAATGGGACAGGATACTGACTGCCACTGCCCAGTATTCTGTCATTAGTCATTACAATGTCACTGCCTTTTTTTATTCTGAATCTCCTGCTCTATTCTCTGGCTATGGTCTTCTTCAATATCTTACAATGAATGAAATTGGACTCGGTAAGAAAATATCTTACACGTTTTCAGTTGCATCTGCCTTTGTGAACCTATGACGTGTTTTTGAGTGTTGTAAACCTAAGCGTCTGTGAATAAGGAAAATGTTTCTGTGCATTTGAGTTGCATGGCCCCTGAGTGTGTGTGTGATCTGTGTACCATAGAAATAGAATTCATTAAATTTCTATGGCTTGTATGGGGGTTTGTGATCAGCAGCACAGACCTCATGTATATCTGTCTCCATGGGGACAGTGGCTCTGAGGACTTACTTCCAGTGTGACCCTTTGACCTCAGAGGAAATTGTCTGCTTGTCTTCCTATCATTCTGAGAGAAGTGACCTTCTGAGAGAAGTGACAAATTCCACCACAGGAATGAAATAGAGAAGGATATGTTTAAATGAATAGTAGAAGCAAAGATGGTACTGTATGGTGTACATGTGCAACGGCTGACTCTGAGCCGTAGTAAGGGGTTAAGGCAACGCCGTCACGTGACTGATGGAAAAATAACTTATATCGTTATCACAGGTTCTGGTGGCTCTTCACAGACAAACAATAATACCAAGAAAACACTCTCCTTTACCTTTGAAGAATAATCTATTTTGTTATATTTATTGAAAGTCGCTATTTTTTTTTCTCAGGGTTGTCTCGCCTGAATTATGATGTATCCAAAGTATCTTGTATTTTAATGCGCTGTAGAGCCTCTCCTGAATGAATTGGTAAAGAAATGATTGTTTATTTTGTATGGCATTCTGTTGACCAATTAGATTCTGTAAATAGAGCATGCTTATCATTATAGGGGTGTTCTGACATCATGTATGGTGCTACCTGCTGCAGGATCCAAGGGGGACTCAGGTGCACCGTATTAGAATGACATCAAATTTGACCCCCTTTTATTGTAATTTTACAGTCTGTGTACATTTCCATCCCTAGCCCCTTCCCCCCAATCCCAACCCCTTCTTTAGGCAGATCTGCAAAGTCTGGATAGGTCAATGCAGTATGGCATATACTTTACTTAGCAGATTAGCCTGTTGGAGGGTTAGATGGTGCTGTCACAGTACTGCTTACACCTATCCCAAACCTTGAGGATCTGCCAGACCAATGAGCTAAGGGCTAGGGACGGAAATGGAACCGGGCCTACCTTGTTTGATGAATGTTCTCTCATGTACAGTAATGTCAATCTTTCATGATTCACGATGAGCTTTCATAGGTGAAAACAAGGGCTTCACATTATTGAGTAGACAAAGGAACCACTCGTGTGTGGGTTTGACACAGTACTTCTCTGTTAGGAATACATATTCATCTAATGTTAAACTATTATTGTGCAGTGTAATTGCACCGTAAAGTGTCATATTGAACTAAGATGTGGTTGGAGGGATTTCTACTGTTGTTACGGTGCGTGAATGAGGACCCAAAAGCGAATCAACTTAAACAGAGCTTCTTTAATTACCAAACATAGGTAGGCTCAGATGGACCGGCAGATTCTGACAGGACAGGACAAGGTTACAGCAAACATGACGACAGTCTGGTTCAGGCATGAATGACACAAACAAACAAGAATCCGACAAGGACAGGAGCAGAAACAGAGAGAGATATAGGGACCTAATCAGAGGGAAAAAGGGAACAGGTGGGGAACGGGGTGAATGGGTAGTTAGAGGAGACAAGGGACAGCTGGGGGAAAGCGGGGGAGAAAAGGTAACCTAACACGACCAGCAGAGGGAGACAGGGTGAAGGGAAAGGACAGAGACAAGACAACATGACAGTACCCCCCCACTCACCGAGCGCCTCCTGGCGCACTCGAGGAGGAAACCTGGCGGCAACGGAGGAAATCATCAATCAGCGCACGGTCCAGCACGTCCCGAGAGGGAACCCAACTCCTCTCCTCAGGACCGTACCCCTCCCAGTCAACTAGGTACTGATGACCACGGCCCCGAGGACGCATGTCCAAGATTTTACGGACCCTGTAGATAGGTGCGCCCTCGACAAGGATGGGGGGGGGGGGGGGAAGACGAGCGGGGGCGCGAAGAACGGGCTTAACACAGGAGACATGGAAGACCGGGTGGACGCGACGAAGATATCGCGGAAGAAGAAGTCGCACTGCGACAGGATTAATGACCTGAGAGATACGGAATGGACCAATGAACCGCGGGGTCAACTTGCGAGAAGCCGTCTTAAGGGGAAGGTTCTGAGTGGAGAGCCAAACTCTCTGACCGCGACAATATCTAGGGCTCTTCGTTCTACGCTTATTAGCAGCTCTCACAGTCTGCGCCCTATAACGGCAAAGTGCAGACCTGACCCTCTTCCAGGTGCGCTCGCAACGTTGGACAAAAGCCTGAGCGGAGGGGACGCTGGACTCGGCGAACTGAGATGAGAACAACGGAGGCTGGTACCCGAGGCTACTCTGAAAAGGAGATAGCCCGGTCGCAGACGAAGGAAGCGAGTTGTGGGCGTATTCTGCCCAGGGGAGCTGTTCTGACCAAGACGCAGGGTTGCGAAAAGAAAGACTGCGTAAGATGCGACCAATAGTCTGATTGGCCCGTTCTGCTTGACCGTTAGACTGGGGGTGAAAGCCGGAAGAGAGACTGACGGAAGCCCCAATCAAACGGCAAAACTCCCTCCAAAATTGAGACGTGAATTGCGGACCTCTGTCCGAAACGACGTCTGACGGAAGGCCATGAATTCTGAAAACATTCTCGATGATGATTTGTGCCGTCTCTTTAGCAGAAGGAAGCTTAGCAAGGGGAATGAAATGAGCCGCCTTAGAGAACCTATCGACAACCGTAAGAATAACAGTCTTCCCCGCTGACGAAGGCAGTCCGGTGACAAAATCTAAGGCGATGTGAGACCACGGTCGAGAGGGAATAGGAAGCGGCCTGAGACGGCCGGCAGGAGGAGAGTTACCGGACTTAGTCTGCGCGCAGACCGAACAAGCAGCCACGAAACGACGCGTGTCATGCTCCCGGGTGGGCCACCAGAAACGCTGGCGAATGGAAGCAAGCGTACCCCGAACGCCAGGGTGGCCGGCTAACTTGGCAGAGTGAGCCCACTGAAGAACGGCCAGACGAGTAGGAACGGGAACGAAAAGAAGGTTCCTAGGACAAGCGCGCGGCGACGGAGTTTGAGTGAGTGCTTGCTTTACCTGCCTCTCAATTCCCCAGACAGTCAACCCGACAACACGCCCCTCAGGGAGAATCCCCTCGGGGTCAGTGGAGGCTACTGAAGAACTGAAGAGACGAGACAAAGCATCAGGCTTGGTGTTCTTAGAGCCCGGACGATAAGAAATCACGAACTCGAAACGAGCGAAAAACAGCGCCCAACGCGCCTGACGCGCATTAAGTCGTTTGGCAGAACGGATGTACTCAAGGTTCCTATGGTCAGTCCAAACGACAAAAGGAACGGTCGCCCCCTCCAACCACTGTCGCCATTCGCCTAGGGCTAACCGGATGGCGAGCAGTTCGCGGTTACCCACATCATAGTTACGTTCCGACGGCGACAGGCGATGAGAAAAATACGCGCATGGGTGGACCTTGTCGTCAGAGAGGGAGCGCTGAGAAAGGATGGCTCCCACTCCCACCTCTGACGCGTCAACCTCGACAACGAACTGTCTAGAGACGTCAGGTGTAACAAGGATAGGAGCGGATGTAAAACGATTCTTGAGGAGATCAAAAGCTCCCTGGGCGGAAACGGACCACTTAAAGCACGTCTTGACAGAAGTAAGGGCTGTGAGAGGAGCTGCCACCTGACCGAAATTACGGATGAAACGACGATAGAAGTTCGCGAAGCCGAGAAAGCGCTGCAGCTCGACGCGTGACTTAGGGACGGGCCAATCAATGACAGCTTGGACCTTAGCGGGATCCATCTTAATGCCTTCAGCGGAAATAACAGAACCGAGAAATGTGACGGAGGAGGCATGAAACGTGCACTTCTCAGCCTTCACAAAAAGACAATTCTCTAAAAGGCGCTGGAGGACACGTCGAACGTGCTGAACATGAATCTGGAGTGACGGTGAAAAAATCAGGATATCGTCAAGGTAAACGAAAACAAAGATGTTCAGCATGTCTCTCAGGACATCATTGACTAATGCCTGAAAGACAGCGGGAGCGTTAGCGAGGCCGAAAGGAAGAACCCGGTATTCAAAGTGCCCTAACGGAGTGTTAAACGCCGTCTTCCACTCGTCCCCCTCCCTGATGCGCACGAGATGGTAAGCGTTACGAAGGTCCAACTTAGTGAAAAACCTGGCTCCCTGCAGGATCTCGAAGGCTGAAGACATAAGAGGAAGCGGATAACGATTCTTCACTGTTATGTCATTCAGCCCTCGATAATCTATGCAGGGGCGCAGAGACCCGTCCTTCTTCTTGACAAAAAAAAACCCCGCTCCGGCGGGAGAGGAGGAGGGGACTATGGTACCGGCGTCAAGAGCTACAGACAAATAATCTTCGAGGGCCTTACGTTCGGGAGCCGACAGAGAGTATAGTCTACCCCGGGGGGGGGTGGTTCCCGGAAGGAGATCAATACTACAATCATACGACCGGTGTGGAGGAAGAGAGGTGGCCCTGGACCGACTGAACACCGTGCGCAGATCGTGATATTCCTCCGGCACCCCTGTCAAATCACCAGGCTCCTCCTGTGAAGAAGAGACAGAGGAAACAGGAGGGATAGCAGACATTAAACATTTCACATGACAAGAGACGTTCCAGGAGAGGATAGAATTACTAGACCAATTAATGGAAGGATTATGACAAACTAGCCAGGGATGGCCCAAAACAACAGGTGTAAAAGGTGAACGAAAAATTAAAAAAGAAATGGTTTCACTATGATTACCAGAAACAGTGAGGGTTAAAGGTAGCGTCTCACGCTGAATCCTGGGGAGAGGACTACCATCCAGGGCGAACAAGGCCGTGGGCTCCTTTAACTGTCTGAGAGGAATGTCATGTTCCCGAGCCCAGGTCTCGTCCATAAAACAGCCCTCCGCCCCAGAGTCTATTAAGGCACTGCAGGAAGCTGACGAACCGGTCCAGCGTAGATGGACCGACAAGGTAGTGCAGGATCTTGAAGGAGAGACAGGAGTAGTAGCGCTCACCAGTAGCCCTCCGCTTACTGACGAGCTCTGGCCTTTTACTGGACATGAAGTGACAAAATGACCAGCGGAACCGCAATAGAGACAGAGGCGGTTGGTGATTCTCCGTTCCCTCTCCTTAGTCGAGATGCGGATACCTCCCAGCTGCATGGGCTCAGCACCCGAGCCGGCAGAGGAAGATGGTAGTGATGCGGAGAGGGAGGCGACGGAGAGCGCGAGCTCCTTTCCACGAGCTCGGTGACGAAGATCAACCCGTCGCTCAATGCGAATAGCGAGTTCAATCAAGGAATCCACGCTGGAAGGAACCTCCCGGGAGAGAATCTCATCCTTTACCTCTGCGCGGAAACCCTCCAGAAGACGAGCGAGCAAGGCCGGCTCGTTCCAGCCACTGGAGACAGCAAGAGTGCGAAACTCAATAGAGTAGTCTGTTATGGATCGATTGCCTTGACATAGGGAAGACAGGGCCCTGGAAGCCTCCTCCCCAAAAACAGATCGATCAAAAACCCGTATCATCTCCTCCTTAAAGTCTTGATACTGGTTAATACACTCAGCCCTTGCCTCCCAGATTGCCGTGCCCCACTCACGAGCCCGTCCAATAAGGAGAGATATGACGTAGGCGACACGAGCAGTGCTCCTGGAGTAAGTGTTGGGCTGGAGAGAAAACACAATATCACACTGGGTGAGGAACGAGCGGCATTCAGTGGGCTCCCCAGAGTAACACGGCGGGTTATTGATTCTGGGCTCCGGAGATTCGAAAGCCCTGGAAGTGGCCGGTGGATCGAGGCGGAGATGGTGAACCTGTTCTGTGAGGTTGGAGACTTGGGTGGCCAGGGTCTCAACGGCATGTCGAGCAGCAGACAATTCCTGCTTGTGTCTGCCTAGCATCGCTCCCTGGATCTCGACGGCTGAGTGGAGAGGATCCGAAGTCGCTGGGTCCATTCCTGGTCGGATTCTTCTGTTACGGTGCGTGAATGAGGACCCAAAAGCGAATCAACTTAAACAGAGCTTCTTTAATTACCAAACATAGGTAGGCTCAGATGGACCGGCAGATTCTGACAGGACAGGACAAGGTTACAGCAAACATGACGACAGTCTGGTTCAGGCATGAATGACACAAACAAACAAGAATCCGACAAGGACAGGAGCAGAAACAGAGAGAGATATAGGGACCTAATCAGAGGGAAAAAGGGAACAGGTGGGGAACGGGGTGAATGGGTAGTTAGAGGAGACAAGGGACAGCTGGGGGAAAGCGGGGGAGAAAAGGTAACCTAACACGACCAGCAGAGGGAGACAGGGTGAAGGGAAAGGACAGAGACAAGACAACATGACAACTGTGGCCAGTGGTTGGGGTTTCAAGCATTGTGGGTGAATCATGTGGTTTGGGGGGTATGGTACCCCGATCCAGAGCTAAATACAAGTCTTTTAACACCTCTATGGGCTTCAGAATGTGTGGGGCAGGGGACCCTACAGTACAGCATCTTGTGTAGACGTATACTCTGTGTTAAATGTGAAATGCACTTTATTTTTTGGAAGAAAAACAACATACAGTGGGGCAAAAAAGTATTTAGTCAGCCACCAATTGTGCAAGTTCTCCCACTTAAAAAGATGAGAGGCCTGTAATTTTCATCATAGGTACACTTAAACTATGACAGACAAAATGAGAAGAAAAAAAATCCAGAAAATCACATTGTAGGATTTTTTATGAATTTATTTGCAAATTAGGGTGGAAAATAAGTATTTGGTCAATAACAAAAGTTTATCTCAATACTTTGTTATATACCCTTTGTTGGCAATGACAGAGGTCAAACGTTTTCTGTAAGCCTTCACAAGGTTTTCACACACTGTTGCTGGTATTTTGGCCCATTCCTCCATGCAGATCTCCTCTAGAGCAGTGATGTTTTGGGGCTGTTGCTGGGCAACACGGACTTTCAACTCCCTCCAAAGATTTTCTATGGGGTTGAGATCTGGAGACTGGCTAGGCCACTCCAGGACCTTGAAATGCTTCTTACGAAGCCACTCCTTTGTTGCCCGGGCGGTGAGTTTGGGATCAATGTCATGCTGAAAGACCCAGCCACGTTTCATCTTCAATGCCCTTGCTGATGGAAGGAAATCTCACGATACATGGCCCCAGTCATTCTTTCCTTTACACGGATCAGTCGTCCTGGTCCCTTTGCAGAAAAACAGCCCCAAAGCATGATGTTTCCACCCCCATGCTTCACAGTAGGTATGGTGTTCTTTGGATGCAACTCAGCATTCTTTGTCCTCCAAACACGACGAGTTGAGTTTTTACCAAAAAGTTATATTTTGGTTTCATCTGACCATATGACATTCTCCCAATCTTCTTCTGAATCATCCAAATGCTCTCTAGCAAACTTCAGACGGGCCTGGACATGTACTGGCTTAAGCAGGGGGACACGTCTGGCACTGCAGGATTTGAGTCCCTGGCGGCGTAGTGTGTTACTGATGGTAGGCTTTGTTACGTTGGTCCCAGCTCTCTGCAGGTCATTCACTAGGTCCCCCCGTGTGGTTCTGGGGCTCACCGTGCTCACCGTGTGCTCACCGTTCTTGTGATCATTTTGACCCCACGGGGTGAGATCTTGCGTGGAGCCCCAGATCGAGGGAGATTATCAGTGGTCTTGTATGTCTTCCATTTCCTAATAATTGCTCCCACAGTTGATTTCTTCAAACCAAGCTGCTTACCTATTGCAGATTCAGTCTTCCCAGCCTGGTGCAGGTCTACAATTTTGTTTCTGGTGTCCTTTGACAGCTCTTTGGACTTGGCCATAGTGGAGTTTGGAGTGTGACTGTTTGAAGTTGTGGACAGGTGTCTTTTATACTGATAACAAGTTCAAACAGGTGCCATTAATACAGGTAACGAGTGGAGGACAGAGGAGCCTCTTAAAGAAGAAGTTACAGGTCTGTGAGAGCCAGAAATCTTGCTTGTTTGTAGGTGACCAAATACTTATTTTCCACCATAATTTGCAAATAAATTCATTAAAAATCCTACAATGTGATTTTCTGGATTTTATTTCCTCATTTTGTCTGTCATAGTTGAAGTGTACCTATGATGAAAATTACAATTAGAACTTGCACAATTGGTGGCTGACTAAATACTTTTTTTGCCCCACTGTATTTAGCTTACGTTGATTGGACTAAATTGTTTTTGGTATCTTTTAATTGTTATTGTATTAGACTAAGCATAGGTGATTTGATGAAGTTGAAATGTTGCTGGAATAGTGAAAGCAGCTCTTGTTCTCTTTGTGACTAGAGGTAACTCTCTGTGGTTCTAAATCAATAGTTGTTCAGTAGTCCTAAAATGTCAGAAACATTAACTTGATTGACCATGCTGTAGGTCATGTAACTGTTTGTTACATTCAATATGCTTTGTGGTCTTCACCAGACAGAGGTTGCTCTCTGGTTTTGTGATGAAACAAAGGTCTGGTTGAGTTTATTCTGCCACTGTGTAATCTCATTGTCTCGGCCTTTAGGCCTACAGTATATATCACAGTGTCAAGGCATATGAACTAACAGGTTACAGAGCAAACAAAGCAATTATCACAACATATAGGTTGGAATGTGGCTTTTCTCTCTGGCTTGGCTTCCCCAGTGATTTTACCCACGCACCACTACTAGTTTGGGGGAATACAATTAACTATTGAGTTGGAAAATGTACTGTGGATACAAATATCCCTGTGAGCTTCCCAAGCCCATGTTGCTTAGGGTTAACAGCATAAATTGTATATCAATAATATTATACTGAACAAAAATGTAAACATAACTTGTAAAGTGTTGGTCCCCTGTTAAATGAACTGAAATAAAATATCCCAGAAATGTTTAATGCTCACAAAAAGCTTATTTTTCGCACAAGTTTTGTGCACTAATTTGTTTACATTTCTGTTAATAAACATTTCTCCTTTGCCAAGATAATCCATCCACCTGACAGGTGTGGCATATCAAGAAGCTGATTAAACAGCATGATCATTACACAGGTGCACCTTGTACTGGGGACATTAAAAGGCCACTCTGAAATGTGCAGTTTTGTCACATAACCCAATGCCACAGAATATTTGAGGGAGCGTTCAATTGGCATACTGACTGCAGGAATGTCCACCAGAGGAATGTCCACCAGAGGAATGTCCACCAGAGGAATGTCCACCAGAGGAATGTCCACCAGAGGAATGTCCACCAGAGGAATGTCCACCAGAGCTAGTGCCAGAGAATTTCATCCGGGTTCTTCACTTGTAGGAGTATTTCTGACTGTAATAAAGCCCTTTTGTGGGGAAAAACTAATTCTGATTGGCTGGGCCTGGCTCCCAAGTAATGAATTTGTAGTGAATTTCCATGAATAAAATAAATAAATAACAGAACAGTCTCAACAGCCAATTATTGCAGGATATCCAATGACATGCATTCATGTGAAATCCAAAGATCAGGGCCTAATCAATTCATTTCAATTGACTGATGTCCTTCTACGAACTGTAACTCAGTAAAATCTTTTAAATTACTACATGTTACGTTTATATTTTTGTTCAGTGTACATGTATTGTATCACACCCTCTAAACTTATTCCACGGATCCCTTGGCCAAATTACTGGAATCTGTTGGGAATATTAATTTAAAAAAATACTGCTCCCCACTTTGAGAACCCCTGCACTAACTGAGATATTGTAAGACATTGTGTGAACAAGGTGTATATTTTTCCAAGGTGTTAGCTGTAACTTTGTATTGCTTTGGTTAGTTTACTGAATTGAGAGATCTTGTTAATTTTATATTAAAATAATGTGCTGTGTATGAAAAACAAAACCCCTGTGTTGGTTTGGTTTGTTTATCCTCCCTCTGCATCCGTTGGCTCAGTGCCTCCCGCCGCTCCTCTGTTCCCATGGTGACTCCCTTCTTAGCTGGGCCAGTGCTATCCGGAATCCCAGTAACAATAATTCTTAAATAACCCTAGCCCTATTCTGAACCTTTACCTTAACCATTTTAAATTTTAACTTCAATAGGGTAGGGACGTCCCAAAGATGCTGGCTAGCAATACTGTTACCATGGAAACTGCTGTGTCAGTGTCAGCACCGTGTTGTCTCCATGACAACAGTGCAACAGGAAAGAGACGCAGACACAACATTGTGAATATCAATCGTTATTCCTCATATTTGTATTTATTCTCAGGGTCACAGAGTTCAACGTTTACAGAGTTCACACTAAAAATAACCATGACAACCCTAAACACAATCCAATCTATTCTTCATCTTCCATATCTCTGCTAGACATCACTAAGCGATTAGACAGCTGTCATCCATTAAGCCGCCTTTCATCTTTCCCTATCTCCAATCAGACGCTCTCACAACTCACTCACTCACTCACTCACTCACTCACTCACTCACTCACTCAGGCTACGTTCCAATATCCATACTAGAGTACCACTTAGAAGGAAACAATGCTGGCTGTGCATCCTCCTAAGTGTAGCACATGGGGTAGTGTTCTAGTGTGGATGATGGAATACAGCCTCCCTCTCAGGCCACTCCCTCACACACACCTGTCGCCTTCAGAAGGAACACAGTAGGAAAACACTTTCAAAACATCTTCTCCCATTTGTTCCAACAAAACCCTGACCAGCACAGTCCACACGCGGTTCCTTCTGAATGCTACCCTGACCAGCACAGTCCACACGCGGTTCCTTCTGAATGCTACCCTGACCAGCACAGTCCACACGGTTCCTTCTGAACGCTACCCTGACCAGCGCAGTCCACACGGTTCCTTCTGAACGCTATCCTGACCAGCGCAGTCCACACGGTTCCTTCTGAACGCTACCCTGACCAGCGCAGTCCACACAGTTCCTTCTGAACGCTACCCTGACCAGCACAGTCCACACGGTTCCTTCTGAACGCTACCCTGACCAGCACAGTCCACACGGTTCCTTCTGAACGCTACCCTGAGCAGCACAGTCCACACGGTTCCTTCTGAACGCTACCCTGACCAGCGCAGTCCAAACGGTTCCTTCTGAACGCTACCCTGACCAGCGCAGTCCACACGGTTCCTTCTGAACGCTACCCTGACCAGCACAGTCCACACGGTTCCTTCTGAACGCTACCCTGAGCAGCACAGTCCACACTGTTTCTTTTGACTTCTCTTCATCTCCCTGTTGCTATAATCTACACATAAAAATTGGTCTCAGTCCTAGATGAAGTGTTTCAGTAAAAACATTAGAAAAAAGACGTAGACTGTCTTCCCAAGGGGGGGTTCTCTAAGTAAGGCCCTTATTAAGACTGTAACTATACATGAGATGAGTGCCACTCCTGGGGTGCCACAAACAGGGCTTTACTAGTGTTATTATGGATAACATATTATACAGAGACACACTGTGGTCTCCTGGGGTCTATTCAAGATGACCTGAGTATTGCTTGAGAGTTTTAAAATGTTAACAGTAATAGTATTGAATTGAACGTTTAGTTGCAATTAGTGTCAGTATAGCAGCTGAACCCGATAGTGTGCATCTTGAATACACCGCTAGAAGTCCAGTTCTGGACCCTTCAGCGGCTGATGCAGGAGTCTGATTTACCAGCAGTGCTACATGTGACCAGGGGTCACCCAGCTTATATCATGTACAAATACATCCTGTGTGTGTGTGTGTTTTTGTTTACGTTTTGTTGGTATATATACACTGAGTGTACAAAACAAAACATGCACTAAATTCTGCTTACTATGCATGCACTGCAGTTTGAGGAAACTATAGACAACTGTTCTCTTCATAATGACAGTATATACACTGAATGTACAAAACATGCTCTTTCTGTGACATAGACTGACCAGGTGAATCCAGGTGAAAGCTATAATCCATTATTGATGTCACCTGTTAAATCCCCTTCAATCAGTATCGGTATAAGGGAGGAGCCAGTTTAAAGAAGGATTTTTAAGCCTTGAGACAATTGAAACATGGATTGTGCATGTGTGCCAATGAGAGGGTGAATGGGCGAGACAAAAATTGTAAGTGCCTTTGAACGGGTATGGTAGTAGGTGCCACACGCACAGGTTTGTGTCAAGAACTGCAACATTGCTGGGTTTTTCACACTCAACAGTTTTATCATGTGTATCAAGAATGGTTCACCACCCAAAGGACATCCAGCACCTTGTAGAGTCCATGCTCCTACGAATTGAGGCTGTTCTGAGGGCAAAAGGAGGAGGGGGGTGCAACTTGATATTAGGAATGTGTTATTCATGTTTAGTACACTCAGTGAACCATTTAGTGGTTTATTTTTTGTGTGGATGTGAACGTGCACATGTATGTGCTTTTCAGCTTTTGAGTGAGTGATGTGTGTGTGTTAGTCGGACCAGTCGTTCTCTTCCAGCTCTGAGTCATCTTCGGAGTCGGAGTACTCGACAGCGATGCGTCTGGAGAGGATGGTGGCCACGTCGTTCCCTACAGGCTCTCTCTTAGCCTGCTGTTCCTGCTGCTCTTGACCCTTTTTCAACTGGATACCTACAGCCAGGGAGAGAGACAGTTAGACACACTTCAACTAGATACCTACAGCCAGGGAGAGAGACAGTTAGACACACTTCAACTAGATACCTACAGCCAGGGAGAGAGACAGACACACTTCAACTAGATACCTACAGCCAGGTAGAGAGACAGTTAGATACCGACACACTTCAACTAGATACCTACAGCCAGGGAGAGAGACAGTTAGACACCAACACACTTCAACTAGATACCTACAGCCAGGGAGAGAGACAGTTAGACACACTTCAACTAGATACCTACAGCCAGGGAGAGAGACAGTTAGACACACTTCAACTAGATACCTACAGCCAGGGAGAGAGAGACGGGTTAGGCAGTCAGCCAGCCAGTCAGTCAAACAGACAGACAGAAAAGGAAGGTTCGGTTTGCATGGCCCGTGGCCCAAGGTTGGCGCAACTTGCTCATTTTAGATAATTCCATTGGTCCTAAAGAGAAATCTCCCCCACCCCGGGGCACCAGGTAATGCAAAACAAACTCACACACACACACACACACACACACACACACACACACACACACACACACACACACACACACACACACACACACACACACACACACACACACACACACACACACACACACACACACACACACACACACACACACACACACAGAATAGCTCTGCCACAGAGACAGGTGGGTTAGATACAGATAGGCAGTCTTACCCATGCGTATGGCAGCCAGCAGATCACTACGAGCATCATTAACAGGCTGGGCATTGTGGGGCACGGAGGACATCTTGGGAGTGGTAGAGTAGGAGGAGCCTGGAGGAGGGGGCGGAGGCATTGGGGGAGTTGGAGCCACCAGCGACCCAGCGATTGGCGGTGGGGGCAGGGCATAGACACCAACTGATCCCATTAGACCTGGAAGAGGAAGTGGGCCTCCGGGGGGCGTGGCAAAGGCAGATTGTGCAGATGGCATGAGAGGAGCAGGAGGAGGGGAGCCATTTCCATATCCCTCCATACTGAGGGAGAGAGGGACAGATGGAGGGTGAACATGAGGCATTATATTAATCATCATAACCATTTCAGAAATAAAAAGTATGATATGTTAATCGGCCTCTCCACAAAAACATCTCACATGTAACCATGATAATCCTACCATACCAACATCTCACATGTAACCATGATAATCCTACCATACCAACATCTCACATGTAACCATGATAATCCTACCATACCAACATCTCACATGTAACCATGATAATCCTACCATACCAACATCTCACATGTAACCATGATAATCCTACCATACCAACATCTCACATGTAACCATGATAATCCTACCATACCAACATCTCACATGTAACCATAATAATCCTACCATACCAACATCTCACATGTAACCATGATAATCCTACCATACCAACATCTCACATGTAACCATAATAATCCTACCATACCAACATCTCACATGTAACCATAATAATCCTACCATACCAACATCTCACATGTAACCATGATAATCCTACCATACCAACATCTCACATGTAACCATGATAATCCTACCATACCAACATCTCACATGTAACCATAATAATCCTACCATACCAACATCTCACATGTAACCATAATAATCCTACCATACCAACATCTCACATGTAACCATGATAATCCTACCATACCAACATCTCACATGTAACCATGATAATCCTACCATACCAACATCTCACATGTAACCATAATAATCCTACCATACCAACATCTCACATGTAACCATGATAATCCTACCATACCAACATCTCACATGTAACCATGATAATCCTACCATACCAACATCTCACATGTAACCATGATAATCCTACCATACCAACATCTCACATGTAACCATGATAATCCTACCATACCAACATCTCACATGTAACCATGATAATCCTACCATACCAACATCTCACATGTAACCATGATAATCCTACCATACCAACATCTCACATGTAACCATGATAATCCTACCATACCAACATCTCACATGTAACCATGATAATCCTACCATACCAACATCTCACATGTAACCATGATAATCCTACCATACCATCATCTCACATGTAACCATGATAATCCTACCATACCAACATCTCACATGTAACCATGATAATCCTACCATACCAACATCTCACATGTAACCATGATAATCCTACCATACCAACATCTCACATGTAACCATGATAATCCTACCATACCAGCATCTCACATGTAACCATGATAATCCTACCATACCAACATCTCACATGTAACCATGATAATCCTACCATACCAACATCTCACATGTAACCATGATAATCCTACCATACCAACATCTCACATGTAACCATGATAATCCTACCATACCAACATCTCACATGTAACCATGATAATCCTACCATACCAACATCTCACATGTAACCATGATAATCCTACCATACCAACATCTCACATGTAACCATGATAATCCTACCATACCAACATCTCACATGTAACCATGATAATCCTACCATACCAACATCTCACATGTAACCATGATAATCCTACCATACCAACATCTCACATGTAACCATGATAATCCTACCATACCAACATCTCACATGTAACCATGATAATCCTACCATACCAACATCTCACATGTAACCATGATAATCCTACCATACCAACATCTCACATGTAACCATGATAATCCTACCATACCATCATCTCACATGTAACCATGATAATCCTACCATACCAACATCTCACATGTAACCATGATAATCCTACCATACCAACATCTCACATGTAACCATGATAATCCTACCATACCAACATCTCACATGTAACCATGATAATCCTACCATACCAGCATCTCACATGTAACCATGATAATCCTACCATACCAACATCTCATATGTAACCATGATAATCCTACCATACCAACATCTCACATGTAACCATGATAATCCTACCATACCAACATCTCACATGTAACCATGATAATCCTACCATACCAACATCTCACATGTAACCATGATAATCCTACCATACCAACATCTCACATGTAACCATGATAATCCTACCATACCAACATCTCACATGTAACCATGATAATCCTACCATACCAACATCTCACATGTAACCATGATAATCCTACCATACCAACATCCTCTGACAAGTTCAAGAAGAAAGAACAACAGGGTGGAATTATTACCAGAGTTAGACAGGTCACAGACGAGTCATGTCAAGACCAAAGCAGAGGACCGTGTTTGGGTTTTGAGTGTACCAGTGCAGTACTTGGCTTGTATGGGATGACAGTACATTACAGAGCCAACTGCTAAACTCCAGAGAGGGTAAAGCCTGTTGTTCATCATCAGATCTAATCCAAACCAATAGCACATTAAACACAACAAACCCTGAAGCTGGGGCAGAGCCCCAACAAAAGAGCGTACGTGGGTTTGTTTGGTGTCCCTGTGCACATGTCAATTAATGTTAATGTTTATTTGAGTGCATATATGCATCAATCTGTCTGCCAGTGTGTTTATTCATGTGCACTCTCTGACCTGTAGTCCACAGGTCGTAGAGACATGGATCCATTCATGTTCTCAATGGGAGGGAGAGGAGGTGGAGCATTGTGGGGGCGACCCAGGTTGTATCCCCTGTAGGCATGGTCCAGAGTGGCGTTTCCCTGAGCAGCCAGCTGAGCAGCCAGGAGACTGGGAGGCGGGCCGGAGTACGTGTGGGCGTGACCAGCATGATTGGTAGAGTGAGGATAGTGGCATTGGTGGTGGTCAGGCCCAAGACCCCTAAGAGAGAGAAAGGGAGGGAGATGGAAACAGCATTTTACAGAATGGCCAGCAGGGGGAGTAAGAGGACCGTCACGTCTCCTTGAACAGCTGACAGAGACTAAATGATCACAGTACTGGGGGAAACCCCTTATTGCCACTGGGGGAAACCCCTTATTTCCACTGGGGGAAACCCCTTATTTCCACTGGGGGAAACCCCTTATTTCCACTTGGGGGAACCCCTTATTTCCACTGGGGGAAACCCCTTATTTCCACTGGGGGAAACCCCTTATTTCCACTGGGGGAAACCCCTTATTTCCACTGGGGGAAACCCCTTATTGCCACTGGGGGAAACCCCTTATTTCCACTGGGGGAAACCCCTTATTTCCACTGGGGGAAACCCCTTATTTCCACTAGGGGAAACCCCTTATTTCCACTGGGGGAAAAACATTATTTCCACTGAGGGAAACACATTATTTCCACTGGGGGAAAAACATTATTGCCACTGGGGGAAAAACATTATTTCCACTGAGGGAAAAACATTATTTCCACTGGGGGAAAAACATTATTTCCACTGGGGGAAAAACATTATTTCTACTGGGGGAAACACATTATTTCCACTGGGGGAAAAACATTATTTCTACTGGGGGAAACACATTATTGCCACTGGGGGAAAAACATTATTTCCACTGGGGGAAACACATTATTTCCACTGGGGGAAACACATTATTTCCACTGGGGGAAACACATTATTTCTACTGGGGGAAACACATTATTTCCACTGGGGGAAAAACATTATTGCCACTGGGGGAAACACATTATTTCTACTGGGGGAAACACATTATTTCTACTGGGGGAAACACATTATTTCCACTGGGGGAAACACATTATTTCTACTGGGGGAAAAACATTATTTGCATGCGAGTAATAATCATCTATACAGAAATGTAATATACAGAAAAGTAATTATTCCATACTTTAAAAAAAACATTTGATATGTTATCTTATTAAAGAATCTTTGTTTCAAGTCAACTCTTCATTGACCTCATCATGCAGTATGTATGTAACTGTGTGTATTTGGACTGGCCTCATCTCAGGGGATAGTGATCCCTCGCAGGTGGCCCCCCGGTGGAGAGAGTGTGTGTGGTGGTGGTCAGGCCTCAGCTCCTTATCCAGGGCCAACATATTCCACTCCTGGCGACGGTTCCGAGCCTTACGCACCTTCTTCACCTCCCTCTGCAACGTCCCGTCCACACAACGCTTCTGCTCCTGCGAGGAGACACATATTAGTGGAGACGGAGGAGGACAAGGAAGAGAAGAAGGGAGAGATTGTTTTGCTTACTTTGTTCTTCCTCTTCTCCTTCCTCTTGTCTTCCGTGTCCCGCAGCATCTTCTCTCTCCACAGGTCAAAGAAGTAGGAGGGGTCAGTGTAGAACTTCAGCCCCTCCTTGTGGTCATCCCTACAGGGTCAAAGGGCAAACGCGGGTCAGCGTTTGTGGGAAATGAAATCCACAACATTCTATTATGAAACTACAAAACAAGATCAGGTGAGGAATTTGACTCTGGGTTAAGACTGCCCTGGGTAGGAAACATTAGACAGATCATAGAAAGGGAGGGGGAGAGAACACACCTATATTTGGAGAGGATGTTGAGAGGTGGAGGTTTGTTACTCAGGTTGTACATCTCCTTGACAGGGATGGGAACGCTCCTCGTGGATACCACCTGCTGGTCCTGGGCGGTACTGCTCTTAAAAGCCTTCTTCATGTTGATGTCCTGCAGAGAGACTGAGGACAAAGAAAGAGGACAAACAAAGAGTGAGAGAGAGAGAGGACGCATAAATAGAAGGAGAGAGAGGGTTAGGGAGAGGGGGATAGACAGGGTGTGAGAGAGGGTTAGGGAGAGGGGGATAGACAGGGTGTGAGAGAGGGTTAGGGAGAGGGGGATAGACAGGGTGTGAGAGAGAGGGTTAGGGAGAGGGGGATATACAGGGTGTGAGAGAGGGTTAGGGACAGGGGGATAGACAGGGTGTGAGAGAGAGGGTTTGGGAGAGGGGGATAGACAGGGTGTGAGAGAGGGTTAGGGAGAGGGGGATAGACAGGGTGTGAGAGAGGGTTAGGGAGAGGGGGATAGACAGGGTGTGAGAGAGGGTTAGGGAGAGGGGGATAGACAGGGTGTGAGAGAGGGTTAGGGAGAGGGGGATAGACAGGGTGTGAGAGAGAGGGTTAGGGAGAGGGGGATAGACAGGGTGTGAGAGAGGGTTAGGGAGAGGGGGATAGACAGGGTGTGAGAGAGAGGGTTTGGGAGAGGGGGATAGACAGGGTGTGAGAGAGGGTTAGGGAGAGGGGGATAGACAGGGTGTGAGAGAGGGTTAGGGAGAGGGGGATAGACAGGGTGTGAGAGAGAGGGTTAGGGAGAGGGGGATATACAGGGTGTGAGAGAGGGTTAGGGACAGGGGGATAGACAGGGTGTGAGAGAGAGGGTTTGGGAGAGGGGGATAGACAGGGTGTGAGAGAGGGTTAGGGAGAGGGGGATAGACAGGGTGTGAGAGAGGGTTAGGGAGAGGGGGATAGACAGGGTGTGAGAGAGGGTTAGGGAGAGGGGGATAGACAGGGTGTGAGAGAGGGTTAGGGAGAGGGGGATAGACAGGGTGTGAGAGAGAGGGTTAGGGAGAGGGGGATAGACAGGGTGTGAGAGAGGGTTAGGGAGAGGGGGATAGACAGGGTGTGAGAGAGAGGGTTTGGGAGAGGGGGATAGACAGGGTGTGAGAGAGGGTTAGGGAGAGGGGGATAGACAGGGTGTGAGAGAGGGTTAGGGAGAGGGGGATAGACAGGGTGTGAGAGAGGGTTATGGAGAGCAGGATAGACAGGGTGTGAGAGAGAGGGTTATGGAGAGGGGGATAGACAGGGTGTGAGAGAGAGGGTTATGGAGAGGGGGATAGACAGGGTGTGAGAGAGAGGGTTAGGGAGAGGGGGATAGACAGGGTGTGAGAGAGAGGGTTAGGGAGAGGGGGATAGACAGGGTGTGAGAGAGAGGGTTAGGGAGAGGGGGATAGACAGGGTGTGAGAGAGGGTTAGGGAGAGGGGGATAGACAGGGTGTGAGAGAGATGTTAGGGAGAGGGGGATAGACAGGGTGTGAGAGAGAGGGTTATGGAGAGGGGGATAGACAGGGTGTGAGAGAGAGGGTTAGGTAGAGGGGGATAGACAGGGTGTGAGAGAGGGTTAGGGAGAGGGGGATAGACAGGGTGTGAGAGAGAGGGTTATGGAGAGGGGGATAGACAGGGTGTGAGAGAGAGGGTTATGGAGAGGGGGATAGACAGGGTGTGAGAGAGAGGGTTCGGGAGAGGGGGATAGACAGGGTGTGAGAGAGAGGGTTCGGGAGAGGGGGATAGACAGGGTGTGAGAGAAGTATTTATATATCCTCAGTTTCCTCACTTTTACACCATCGCTATGTCAACGAGTAACGATGTCACTTCCTATTTCCTGTGACCTCTAACCCCTGTCTCACCTTCCTCCACGGTGGAGTCCAGCTGAGTGACCTTAACGGCCAGGCGGTCGATGCGGTCCTGCAGGGAGTTGGCTCTCAGGTAGAAGGTGTTGGCCTCATTGAACAGCTCTCCGAAAATGTCCTCCGCATGTTTACCTGCAGTACAAGGGTAGACAGATGGATAATGTGGTTAGCATGACATCCTGGTGCACTAAATTATGCATACTATGTCTACCCTGTACTGCACATTGAGATAACTATAGACAACTGCTCTCTTTATAATGACAGTATATAAACTGAGTGACAGACTGACAAGGTGAATCCAGGTGAACGCTATGATCCCAATGTAGAAAATATAAAAATAAAGAAAAACCCTGGAATGAGTAGATGTGTCCAAACATTTGACTGGTACTGTGTACCACAAAATAACTTAAGAAGGCACACCTGTTGCATTCCAGGTGACTACCTCATGAAGCTGGTTGAGATAATGCTAAGAGTGTGCAAAGCTGTCATCAAGGCAAAGGGTGGCTATTTGAAGAATTTGTATCACACTTTTTTGGTTACTACATGATTCCATATGTGTCATTTCATAGTTCTGTGTCTTCACTATTATTCTACAATGTAGAAAATAGTACAAATATAAAATAAACCCTGAATGAGTAGGTGTTCTAAAACTTTTGACCGGTAGTGTATAAGTGTACACACACACACACACATACACACACACACACACACATACACACACACACACACACATACACACACACACACACACACACACACATATACACACACACATACATACATACATACATACATACATACGTACGCACGCATGTACGTACGTGTGTGTGTGTGTGTGTGTGTGTATGTGTGTGTGTATGTATGTGTGTATGTGTGTGTGTATGTGTGTGTGTATGTGTGTGTGTATGTGTGTATGTATGTGTGTATGTGTGTATGTGTGTGTGTATGTATGTGTGTAACCGATGTGAAATGGCAAGCTAGTTAGTGCGCAAAAAGCATTTCAAATCGGTGACGTCACTCGCTCTGAGACCTTGAAGTAGTTGTTCCCGTGGCTTTTGTGGAGCGATGGGTAATGATGCTTCGTGAGAGGCAGTTGTTGATGTGTGCAGAAGGTCCCTGGGTCAAGCCCAGGTAGGGGCGAGGAGAGGGACAGATGCTAAACTGTTACACATACAGTTGAAGTCAGAAGTTTACATGCACTTAGGTTGGAGTCATTAAAACTAGTTGTTCAACCACTCCACAAATGTCTTGTTAACAAACTATATTTTTGGCAAGTCGGTTAGGACATCTACTTTGTGCAGTCATTTTTCCAAAAATTGTTTACAGACAGATTATTTAACTTATAATTCACTGTATCACAATTTCAGTGGGTCAGAAGTTTACATACACTAAGTTGACTGTGCCTTTAAACAGCTTTGAAAATTCCAGAAAATTATGTCATGGCATTAGAAGCTTCTGATAGGCTAATTGACATCATTTGAGTCAATTGGAGGTGTACCTGTATTTCAAGGCCTACCTTCAAACTCAGTGCCTCTTTGCTTGACATCATGGGAAAATCAAAAGAAATCAGCCAAGACCTCAGAAAAAATATTGTAGACCTCCACAAGTCTGGTTCATCCTTGGGAGCAATTTCCAAATGCCTGAAGGTACCACGTTCATCTGTACAAACAATAGTATGCAAGTATAAACACCATGGGACCGTGCAGCCGTCATACCGTTCAGGAAGGAGACGCGTTCTGTCTCCTAGAGATGAACGCAGTTTGGTGCGAAAAGTGCAAATCAATCCCAGAACAACAGCAAAGGACCTTGTGAAGATGCTGAAGGAAACAAGTACACAAGTATCCATATCCACAGTGAAACGAGTCCTATATAGACATAAAATGTAAGGCCGCTCAGCAAGGAAGACGCCACTGATCCAAAACCGACATAAAAAAGCCAGACTACGGTTTGCAACTGCACATGGAGACAAAGATCATACTTTTTGGAGAAATGTCCTCTGGTCTGATGAAACTAAAATAGAACTGTTTGGCCCTAATGACCATCATTATGTTTGGAAGATAAAGGGGGAGGCTTGCAAGCCGAAGAACACCATCCCAACCGTGAAGCATGGGGGTGGCAGCATCATGTTGTGGGGGTGCTTTGCTGCAGGAGGGACTGGTGCACTTCACAAAATAGATGGCATCATGAGGTAGGAAAATTATGTGGATATATTGAAGCAGCATCTCAAGACATCAGTCAGGAAGTTAAAGCTTGGTCGCAAATGGGTCTTCCAAATGGACAATGACCACAAGCATACTTCCAAAGTTGTGGCAAAATGGCTTAAGGACAACAAAGTCAAGGTATTGGAGTGTCCATCACAAAGCCCTGACCTTAATACTATAGAAAATGTGTGGGCAGAACTGAAAAAGTGTGTGCGAGCAAGGAAGCCTACAAACCTGACTCAGATCCACCAGCTCTGTCAGGAGGAATGGGCCAAAATTCATCCAACTTATTGTGGGAAGCTTGTGGAAGGCTACCTGAAACGTGTGACCCAAGATAAACTATTTAAAGGCAATGCTACCAAATACTAATTGAGTATATGTAAACTTCTGACCCACTGGGAATGTAATGAAATAAATAAAAGCTGAAATAAATCATTCTCTCTACTATTATTCTGACATTTCACATTCTTAAAATAAAGTGGTGATCCTAACTGACCTAAGACAATGCATTTTTACTCTGGTTAAATGTCAGGAATTGTTAAAAACTGAGTTTAAATGCATTTGGCTAAGGTGTATGTAAACTTCCGACTTCAACTGTATATTTTTTTTAATTTTTTTTTTTACCTTTATTTAACCAGGCAAGTCAGTTAAGAACAAATTCTTATTTTCAATGACGGCCTGGGAACAGTGGGTTAACTGCCTGTTCAGGGGCAGAACGACAGCACTTGTCAGCTCGGGGGTTTGAACTCGCAACCTTCCGGTTACTAGTCCAACGCTCTAACCACTAGGCTACCCTGTCGCCCCATATAAATACATACGTACATATATAAACTCACAAAAAAAGAAGTCCCTTTTTCAGGACCCTGTCTTTCAAAGACAATTTGTAAAAATCCAAATAATTTCACAGATCTTCATTGTAAAGGGTTTAAACACTGTTTCCCATGCTTGTTCAATGAACCATAAACAATTAATGAACATGCACCTGTGGAACGGTTGTTCAGACATTAACAGCTTACAGACGGTAGGCAATTAAGGTCACAGTTATGAAAACTTAGGACACTAAAGAGGCCTTTCTACTGACTATGGAAAACACCAAAAGAAAGATGCCCAGGGTCCTTGTGTGAACGTGCCTTAGACATGCTGCAAGGAGGCATGAGGACTGCAGATGTGGCCAGGGCAATAAATTGCAATGTCCATACTGTGAGACGACTAAGATAGCGCTACAGGGAGACAGGACGGACAGCTGATCGTCCTCGCAGTGGCAGAACACTTGTTACAACACCTGCACAGGATTGGTACATCCGAACATCACACCTGCGGGACAGGTACAGGATGGCAACAACAACATCCCGAGTTACACCAGGAACGCACACCAGGAACGCACAACCCATCCATCAGTGCTCAGACTGTCCACAATAAGCTGAGAGAGGCTGGACTGAGGGCTTGTAGGCCTGTTCTAAGGCAGGTCGTCACCAGACATCACCGGCAACAATGTCGCCTATGGGCACAAACCCACCGTAGCTGGACCAGACAGGACTGGCAAAAAGTGCTCTTCACTGATGAGTCACGGTTTTGCCTCACCAGGGGTGATAGTCGGAATTGCGTTTATCGTCAAAGGAATGAGCGTTACACTGAGGCCTGGACTCTGGAGCGGGATCGATTTGGAGATGGAGGGTCCGTCATAGTCTGGGACGTTGTCTCACAGCATCATCGGACTGAGCTTGTTGTCATTGCAGGAAATCTCAACGCTGTGCATTACAGGGAATACATCCTCCTCCCTCATGTGGTACCCTTCCTGCAGGCTCATCCTGACATGACCCTCCAGCATGACAATGCCACCAGCCATACTGCTCGTTCTGTGCGTGATTTCCTGCAAGACAGGAATGTCAGTGTTCTGCCATGGCTATCGAAGAGCCCGGATCTCAATCCCATTGAGCAAGTCTGTGACCTGTTGGATCGGAGGGTGAGGGCTAAGGCCATTCCCCCCCAGAAATGTCCAGGAACTTGCAGGTGCTTTGGTGGAAGAGTGGGGTAACATCTCACAGCAAGAACTGGAGATGCAGTGAGGTACAGCTGGTGGCCACACCAGATACTGACTGTTACTTTTGATTTTGTCCCCTCCCTTTGTTCAAGGACACATTAGTCCATTTCTGTTAGTCACATGGCTGTGGAACTTGTTCAGTTTGTGTCTCAGTTGTTGAATCTTGTTAAGTTCATACAAATATTTACACATGTTAAGTTTGCTGAAAATAAACGCAGTTGACAGTGAGTTTATATACTACCATTCAAAAGTTTGGGGTCACTTAGACATTTCCTTGTTTTTGAAAGAAAAGCATATTTTTTGTCCATTAAAATAACATAAAATTGTCAGAAATACAGTGTAGACATTGTTAATGTTGTAAATGACTATTGTAGCTGGAAACGGCACATTTTATGGAATATCTATATAGGCCCCGGTGCACAACTGAGCAAGAGGACAAGTACATTAGAGTGTCTAGTTTGAGAAACAGATGACTCACGTATCCTCAATTGGCAGCATCATTAAATAGTACCCGCAAAACACCAGTCTCAACGGCAACAGGATTGAAGAGGCGACTCCGGGATGCTGGCCTTCTAGGCAGAGTTCCTCTGTCCAGTGTCTGTGTTCTTTTGCCCATCTTAATCTTTTCTTTTTATTTCCCAGTCTGAGATGGCTTTTTCTTTGCAACTCTGCCTAGAAGGCCAGCATCCCGGAGTCGCCTCTTCATTGTTGACATTGAGACTGGTGTTTGGCGTCAGACAGGTAGGGGAAACCAACTGAGATGGACTTGAAGATTGGTACTATCAATTCTCTTTCTGCCATTCTTCTGGTAACAAATGTAACTAACAAATAGACCAGGGCATCACTGTCAGGGAAGGTCCTAGAGGAAAAATCCACAGCAATCAATCTTTGCTAGAGCAAGTCTGTTTAGGTCAGCGTCAATACGCTTTAACAACGCTGAACTTTTGTGTGTCATACGCAAACACAAGCATGAATGCACACACACGCACAATATAGACTATCTCTGTCACCATACTGACAGGATGACCTCTGGAGAAACAATCTAGACTATTTCTGTCACCATACTGACAGGATGACCTCTGGAGAACAATCTAGACTATTTCTGTCACCATACTGACAGGATGACCTCTGGAGAACAATCTAGACTATTTCTGTCACCATACTGACAGGATGACCTCTGGAGAAACATCTAGACTATTTTATGTCACCATACTGACAGGATGACCTCTGGAGAAATATCTAGACTATTTATGTCACCATACTGACAGGATGACCTCTGGAGAACAATCTAGACTATTTCTGTCACCATACTGACAGGATGACCTCTGGAGAAACATCTAGACTATTTTATGTCACCATAATGACAGGATGACCTCTGGAGAAATATCTAGACTATTTCTGTCACCATACTGAGAGAATGACCTCTATCTAGAGGAAGGAAGGAAGAGAGATCTAGCATGCTGAGTTCCATCAACTCTGACCTCCCTTCATGGTTCTGACATTCAGTCCACCTCCACACACACACACACGGATACACACACACGGATACACACACAGATGCACACACACACGGATACACACACACACGGATACACACCCCCACACCCACACACCTCCTGTCCCTAGCTCAGACCTTCCAGGCCTTTGTACCTAGTCATTTATATTTATCCCACACAGCAGCTGCTGAAAGGCCCACTCCCACCACAAGAACTCTCACAATGACAGAGAACGAGAGAGATAGAGAGAGAGGGGGGGGGGACAGAGAGACAGACAGAGAGAGAGAGAGAGAGGGGGGGGGGGGGGGGGGGACAGAGAGACAGAGAGAGAGAGAGAGAGAGAGAGAGAGAGAGAGGGGGCAGAGAGACAGAGAGAGAGAGAGAGGGAGGGGGACAGAGAGACAGAGAGAGACAGAGACAGAGACAGAGACAGAGAGAGAGAGAGAGAGAGAGAGAGAGAGAGAGAGAGAGAGAGAGAGAGAGAGAGAGAGAGAGAGAGAGAGAGAGAGAGAGAAAGAAAGAAAGCGAGACAGAAAGCGAGACAGAAAGAAAGTGAGACAGAAAGACAGAAAGAGAGAGAGGGACAGAGTTGGGGGAGGGAAGAAAACAGAGTATGAGGAAGACATAGAAAGCAAGAAAGGGAGGGTCGAGAGAAAGCGAGAGAGGGAGCAGTGGTGGTTGGATACTGGGTATAAGGGAGGAAAGAATATGTCAATATATTTCACAGGACATGATATTGGTTGTGTCATGGGAACAGCCAGGGTATTCAGGCTCCTCCCCCTTCCGGCATAGTTTGTTTAATATACCGCAGTACACCCAAACACACACACATATTCTGAATGTATTCTAGCGGAAATATCTAAACAGGATTACATCCTCCTGTGGGTCTATGATGACAGAGTCTTGACCTAGCGACCTGTAGGTCTGATCCTCACAAATCAATCACTGCTCCAGGATTAAACACTACATCATCTTCTTATCAACGTCAAGCAGGACTGTGCAGTGTGCACTGCAGCAAGATAACTAGGAGATAGTGATGAGAGAGTATTTTAATGTGAGTGTGAAATAGTATAATATTGTAGTGAACGGCGGGGCAGGGAAGCGAACCTGGGTCGCTGGGGTGAAAGGCAAACACTCTACCCATTGCGCCAATAGGGTTAACCCACTTGGGAATTGTAACATGTCTCATATAGTTAGGATCAATACAACTTGAGGAGAATAAGAATGTTGTTCATAGGTGTGGAAGAGGGCAATGATAATGACATATGTTACTGTTGACACACTGGTATAAAGCGTATGAAGTTGTTTGTAGTGTGTGGTTAGTGCTCTGAGAGAGAGTGTGTGTGTGTTACTCAGGCTGCTGAGCTGGCGGATGATGGAGGAGAGGGTGCTGTTCATCACACACTCCAGTTCACTGCCTAAGCCCTCTGGCAACGCCCCCCGGCACAGGTGGCGCGGGTCGATGTTCCTCTTCACCAGAGGCATGGTGATGCCTCACACTGTCACACCTAGAGAGAAGCACAGGACACACAATACATATGATATATGACACACTCTACTTACATAAAGGACGTACTTACAGACAATTTTTGTTTTAAGTTATAACTATTGCAAGTATGGTAAGTAGTATAAACACACACACACACACACAAAAAGTTTGGATAAACCTACTCATTCAAGGGTTTTTCTTTATTTTTACTATTTTCTACATTGTAGAATAATAGTGAAGACATCAAAACTACGAAATAACCCATATGGAATCATGTAGTAACCAAAAAAAGTGCTAAACAAATAAAAATATATTTCATATTTGAGATTCTTCAAAGTAGCCACCCTTTGCCTCAATGACAGCTTTGCACACTCTTGGCATTCTCTCAACCAGCTTAACCTGGAATGCTTTTCCAACAGTCTTGAAGGAGTTCCCACATATGCTGAGCACTTGTTTGCTGCAGAGAGGTTTGGAACCCTCTGTTATTGGTCTATTAACCAATTTACCACAGTGACGTCACCATGGAAAGCTGAAACTAAATCCCATTACAAACCTGCTAATAACAAGTTTGTGTAGAAATGATACAAAACACACCAAAAAATACACTGGGCCTTTAAAAACTTTTCATCTACATTTGACTAAACACACACACACACACACACACACACACACACACAGATAGTCACATGGCCAGACGTATTACCACACACTAACAAACACACAATCCTATTCTTCGAAACAGGGTTAAAGAGACTGGGCATACAACTGTGACCCGTCCAGACTGTAGTAGTAAACAGTAGCAGGCCATCGGCAGACAGATTAGGAAAATAAGCTACAGTCCAGCTAATGCTTTCCAGCCTTACCACTGCCCCAGAGGTAGGGTCAACTGCCCAAACACACACACACACACTCACTCTCCCGTGGCGTGCACGCTGAGACCCATTCCCTTGATAGTTCAGACCAACACACATACTCTCCAATGCACTTGGACATATTCACTAGATACTAAGGATCAAGTTGCCCATTCCTTGACACTAATCTAAGGTGAGGTTAGCATCTTCCCTAGAATGGTTAAAATCAGGATCTGAGGAGGCTAAGCTGATCCTAGATCTGAGTCTAAGGGCAGCTTCTATAGCAGATGAAAAAGGGATCTCAGAAAGCATCGGAGCGGCCATCTTATCTGGGCCTCTTCCTGCTTCCTGTTTTTGCGGCCTCCGCCCGGCTTCAGCTTCCTGTTCCTCACAGTGTAACATCTCTTCTCCCTGTCCTCCCAGAGGAGCAGCAGAAGAACAATACAGCTACAGCTTGAGGAACTGCTGGGGGCCACACTCCCAACAGCAAAGCTGACCCCTTAGTCATGCACTTCATTTCAGATCTAGTATGCTAGGCTGTGTGTGTCATTGATGAATAGGGCGTTTTGTGAAGGGAAAGGTGATATCTATCTAGTCAGTTGCACAACTGAACGCATTCCACCTAAATGTGTCTTGCGCATTTAACCCAACCCCTCTGAATCAGAGAGGTGCGGTTGGCTACCTTAATCAATGTCCAGGTCATCGGTGCCTGGGAGCAATTGTTGTTTGGGGCTAACTGCCTTGCTCAAGGGCAGAACGGCATAGTATTCCAACTTGCTGGCTCAGGGATTTGAACCAGCGACCTTTCGGTTACTGGCCCAACAATCTAACTGCGAGGCTAGCCCCTTTGATGGTGTTGACAGAGAAAATAGTAATTTCTGACCACCAAGTAGCAACCTCCCCACAAGGCTACAACAGAGTCCTCCGCTGGCCTCGGTCCAATACCCCCTGCCCTGCTTACAGCCATAAACCAATAAGGGACAACATAGGAGAAATTACTCCATCACCGTCTGCTGCCACAAAACTCACTGAAAACAGCTAATTAGGCATGCTGTTAAAGAGATAGCGCCATGGTTTGCGTATGGAACCAGGCCTACAGTATTATAGAAAAACGCTAGTCTATGAAATGTGTTGGTCTGCTCTGCTTGGAAGTTCTGAGTATAGTTAACATATGTCGTGAGTTGTATTGGTTCTTGTCTGGTGTGACAATGGGGAGATAATTAAGAGGTTGGGGTGGGGAGGCAAATGAAAGGAAGAGGAGAGAGGAAGGGAACATGTGTGTGTGTGTGTGAGGGGGTAAATCATGTGTGTATATGGTGTGTGTGTGTGTGTGTGTGGAGAGTGAGTTAGTGAGGGAGTGAGTTGTGCAAGGGCCTCAGGGAAGCCACTCTGAAAGGTTCCTAGGACAATAGAGCTCCGTTCACACGGCAACAGCAGAGTGCTCCCATGCATGCCTCCCCCTCCGCTCCCCTCCTCCTCCCCAGACCTCCTTTAACACACCCTGAAACGAGGGCACTCCACTCAGAAAGGAAGAGATGGTAGAAAGAGAGACACATGGAAAAATAGAGAGAGAGAGTTTAGATTACGATTTCTTATAGTTAGTCACTTTCATGTTTGCAAATGTAGTTGCAGTGTACAGGGAAATTCTTAAGCTCCAAGCTCCAACAGCGCAGGTGTGAATGAGACAATAATAATAATACAATTAATATTATATACACTAGTGATGGCCGGTGTTGTTTAAGATGAGGGAGGATGATTATTTCTTTATGAGCGTGGCCTTATTTCTATTACAGCATATTGGATGACTGTCATTCAAATTCCATTCACCCAGCTCAATGTAACAACGATAGGGTTAGGCTACTACATGGTACTCAAATTTCCCTATACCCATCATGAGTTTGCTACAACCTAGCCTATTAATGAAAGTTTACAACGTAGGTGGACAGGTCAAGTACATTTTTTGTAATCAAGGTGACAGTGACACATTCAATACCGCCTTGTACACTCTTGCCTGCGTCTAGCTGATCTAGGGTGTAGTCATTAGTCCAACGGCTACAAACGAGAGTTTCTATTGGACAAATTCAGGTATGTTTATCCCTATTTCGTTCCGTTTGCTTCCGTTTAAGAAACGTTTTTCAACAGAATCGGCAGAATGAATACACCCCCTGATCACACGCAAAACACAGTTCACTTTCATAGCTGCCACATTCAAACAGCATGATCACTTTGCTCATAATTCCTTCTCACATCTATGCGCTCTCCTCCTCGCTCACCTTTTCCCTTTGCTTGTGGAATCCAGTGCATAACACATCAGCTGTCTGTGTGTACGCCAAACCTTCATATCATAACCGCTAACCGTTACACACAGACTACACCATTGTCACCATATTATCTAATGTTTGCAAATAAATTCATTAAAAATCCTACAATGTGATTTTCTGTATTTTTTTTTCTCATTTTGTCTGTCATAGTTGAAGTGTACCTATGATGAAAATGACAGGCCTCTCATCTTTTTAAGTGGGAGAACTTGCACAATTGGTGGCTGACTAAATACTTTTTTGCCCCACTGTATACAGTGCATTCGAAAAGTATTCAGACCCCTTGACTTTTTCCACATTTTGTTATGAAATAGCCTTATTCTAAAGCAATTGGCATCTACAATTGTTTATTTCATATTTAATAGAAATCAGACTTTAGAGTTTTTAATTCAACATAATATTGTAAATAATAAAACAAATGAAACTGGCATGGACAGAAATGATGGGACCCTTAATCTAATATTTTGTTGCACAACCTTTAGATGCAATCACTGCTATCAAATGTTTTCTGTAGCTCTCAATGAGACTTCTGCACCTATTAACAGGTCCTCAAGTGCATCCAGATTCCATTGATCATCATTGAGATGTTTATTCAAATTGATTGGAGTCCACTTGTGGTAAATTCAATTGATTGGACATGATTTGGAAAGGCACACACCTTTCTATATAAGGTCCCACAGTTGACAGTGTATGTCAGAGCAGAAACCAAGCCATGAGGTCAAAATAATTGTCCATAGAGCGCCGAGACAGGATTGTGTCGAGGCACAGATCTGGGGAAGGATACTAAAAAAGGTCTGCAGCATTGAAGGTCCAAGAACACAGTGGCCTCCATCATTCTTAAATGGAAGAAGTTTGGAACCACCAAGACCCTTCCTAGAGCTGGCCGCTCAGAGCAATTGGGGGAGAAGGGCCTTGGTCAGGGAGGTGACCAAGAGATGATCGTGGACTTCAGGAAACAGCAGAGGGAGCACCCCCCTATCCACATCGATTGGACCACAGTGGAGAAGGTGGAAAGCTTCAAGTTCCTCTGCGTACACATCACTGACAAACTTAAATTGTCCACCCACACAGAGTGTGGTGAAGGCGCAACAACGCCTCTTCAACCTCAGGAGTCTAAAGCAATTTGGATTAACACCTAAAACCCTCAAACCTTTCTAGATGCACAATCGAGAGCATCCTGTTGGGCTGTATCACCGCCTGGTAAGGCACAACCACAAAGCTCTCCAGAGGGTGGTGCAGTCTGCACAACGCATTACCGGGGGCAAACTTCCCACCCTCCAGGACACCTACAGCACCCGATGCCATCTGAAGGTCAAAAGTATCATCAAGGACATCAACCACGCGAGCCACTGACTGTTCACCCCGCTATCATCCAGAAGACGAGGTCAGTAGAGGTGCATCAAAGCTGGGACCGAGAGACTGAAAAACAGCTATCTCAAGGCCATCAGACTGTTAAACAGCCATCACCAGCACATCAGAGGCTGCTGCCTATAGACATAGATTAGGAATCACTGGCCACTTTAATAATGTCTCTCTCTGTATCTAGCATTACTTATCTCATATGTATAAACTGTACTCTATACTATTCTACGGTATCTTAGTCACTTTAATTGTGTGTAAATATTGCATCACCCATCTCATGCGTATATACTGTATTCTTTACTATGCCACTGTTTCTTAGTTCAGTGCCGCTCTGACATATATGTATCAATATTACTAATCCATTCCTTACTTAGATTTACGTGTATTTTGGGTATATGTTGTGAAACTGTTAGATATTACTTATTAGATATTACTGCACTGTCGGAGCTAGAAGCACAAGCATTTCGATACACCCGCAATAACATCTGCTAAACAAGTGTATGTGACCAATAAAACTATTTTATTTGATCCCGATGGTCACTCTGGCAGAGCTTCAGAGTTCTGCTGTGGAGATGGGAGAACCTTCCAGAGGATAACCATTTCTGCAGCACTCCACCAAATCAGGCCTTTATGGTAGATTGACCAGACGGAAGCCACTCCAAGCCCGCTTAGAGTTTGCCAAAAGAAAGGACTCTGAACGTGAGAAACAAGATTCTCAGGTCTGATGAAACCAAGATTGAACACTTTGGCCTGAATGCCAAGCGTCACGTCTGGAGGATACCTGGCACCATCCCTATGGTGAAGCATGGTGGTGACAGCATCATGCTGTGGGGATGTTTTTCAGCGGCAGGGACTGGGATACTAGTCAGGATTGAGGGAAAGATGAACTGAGCAAGGTACAGAGAGATCCTTGATGAAAACCTGCTCCAGATTGAAATGGTTGGGGATGAGTTGGAACGCAGACTCAAGGAAAAGCAGCCAACGAGTGCTCAGCATGTGGAAACTCCTTCAAGACTATTGGAAAACCATTCCAGGTGAAGCTGGTTGAGAGAATACTAAGAGTGCGCAAAGCTGTCATCAAGGCAAAGGGGGGCTATTTTGAAGAATCTCAAATATAAAATATATTTTGATTTGCTTAATACTTTTTTGGTTACTACATTATTCCATGTGTCTTATTTAATAGTTTTTATGTTTTATTCTACAATGTAGAAAATAGTACAAATAAAGAAAAACCCTTGAATGAGTAGGTGTGTCCAAACTTTTGACTGGTCCTCTATATACAGACGTGCTCAAATTTGTTGGTACCCCTCCACAAAATTCAAAGAATGCACAATTTTCTCTGAAATAACTTGAAACTGACAAAAGCAATTGGCATCTACAATTGTTTATTCCATATTTAATAGAAATCAGACTTTAGAGTTTTTAATTCAACATAATATTGTAAATAATGAAACAAATGAAAACTGGCATGGACAGAAATGATGGGACCCGTAACCTAATATTTTGTTGCACAACCTTTCGAGGCAATCACTGCTATCAAATGTTTTCTGTAGCTCTCAATGAGACTTCTGCACCTGTTAACAGGTAGTTTGGCCCACTCTTCCTGAGCAAACTGCTTCAAGTTTGATGGGTGCCTTCTCCAGACTCCAAGACTCAGCTCTTTCCATAAATGTAGGCCACTTCAGAAAAGTCCAATGTTTTGTTGTTATCCATTCTTGGGTGCTTTTAGCTGTGTGTTTTGGGTCATTATCCTGTTGGAGGACCCATGACCTACGACTGAGACAGAGCTTTCTGACACTGGGCAGTACGTTTTGTTCCACAATGCCATGATAGCCTTGAGATTTCATTGTGCCCTGCACAGATTCAAGGCACCCTGTGCCAGGCGAAGCAAAGCAACCCCAAAACATAACCGAGCCTCCTCCATGTTTCACTGTAGGTATGTTGTTATTTTCTTTGTGAGCTTCATTTTTTCATCTGTGAACATAAAGCTGATGCGACTTGCCAAAAAGCTCCAGTTTTGACTCATCTGTCCAAAGGACCTTCTCCCAGAAGGATTGTGGCTTGTCAATATGCATTTTAGCAAATTCCAGTCTGTCTTTGTTTTTCTTTCAAAAGTGGAGTCCTCCTGGGGTCTTCTTCCATGGAGCCCACTGTCGCTCAAAAAGCGATCAGAAACTGACGTACGTTCAGCTTGGATCGCTTTGGCAGTTATCCTTGGTTATTTTTCTGCCATTCACACTATCCTTCTGTTCAATCTGGGGTTGACTTTCCCCTTGCGGCCACGCCCCCTGGAGGCTGGCTACAGTTCCATGGACCTTAAACTTCTTAATAATATTTACAACTGTTGTCACAGGAACATCAAGCTGCTTGGAGGTGGTTTTGTAGCCTTTACCTTTACCATGCTTGTCTATTATTTTATTTCTGATCTCTCTCCTTGCTTTCTCTGGTACATGTTCAGTGTGGTGCACACAATGATACCAAACAGCACAGTGACTACTTTTCTCCATTTAAATAGGCTGAATGACTGATTACAAGATTGGAGACGTGTGTGATACTAATTAGTTTGAAATATCACTATAATCCAATGATTTATTATATTTTCTAAGGGGTAGCAACAAATGTTTCCAGGCCATTTTAGAATATCTTTGTAGAATAAGCAATAATTCTTCTCTTTTCACAGCTTCTTTGTTTTATTCTATGACATACCAAAGGCATGCAAGTATACATGATGAAATAGCTTTTAATTGCATCCCTTTTCAGGAGGAATGAAGCACTATTTTAATTAACTGTAAGGGTACCAACAAATTTGAGCACGTCTGTATATCACTTTTGAACAGGATTATCTTTTTGGATGCAATTTGAATGGAATTGATGAGAGAGAGGAAGACTGCTTGTGAATGCTCTGATTTAAAACAACGATAGGCTGTTTCAAAACTCTGCAGCTGCAATAATTTAAAAAACAAGGTGGCCCCCGAAAGCCAGATGGAGATGTGTAAATTAGACGCACATTCGGTCCATATATTATTGTAGCATAGACTATACTGCAGCAAATGTAGGCCTACATGTCACAAGAAAAAAAGTTACCATGATGAGATGATAGGTCTACATGCATTGTGAACTGCGCTCCATACTGAGATGGTCTGTCTGACCCAACCATGAGCGTTGATGACTGATCATGCAGAGAACAGAGTGAAGGCAGTAGAGAATACATATTTGGACTTGCATATAATTTAACAGTTCCATGTCACGTCACTATTTACATTAATAATTTATTATAATTGACTGTTTCCACACAGTTATATATCCCGGGAAAAGTGAGTGGTTTTGGGCGGTAAATCTCGATAACCGGACATCCTCCAGAAATTGTCATAATTACTGTGTAAGTCCATGTAAGGGGGTGAGAACTATGAGCCTCCTAGGTTTTGTATTTTAGTCAATAAACCCAGAGGAGGACATAAGCTAGCTATCCTCCGGCTACACCGTGGCGCTGTTGAGGCTACTGTAGACCTTCTTTGTTTTAATAAATTATTTGGTGACGTGAATATATTTAGTATGGTTTTATCTAAAACTAGCTTTTTTAATGTTACACTATTTTCATGAAATTCACTGAGGAGGATGGTCCTCCCCTTCCTCCTCTGAGGAGCCTCCACTGATATATATGAGTAAGAACATTTGAGAAAGAGAGAGGTGGGGAGAGAGAGCAAGAGATGTAGAACACTAGCGAGTTGGGGGGAGAGAGAGAGAGAGAGATGGGGAGAGAGTGAGAAACTGCACGTAGTCAAAGAAATGGGGTAATGCCCTAATACAAACACACAGGAATAGCTCCGCCAGGCATACAGGCTACTCTGACAAACTGATAACTTTAATGACAGAGTTAAAGTCCTTCTCTCTGTCAGGCACACAAATCCACTATAGCCTCTCAGACGATTAGCAGCACATTTGCCATCTCGAGAGCTCAGAGAGCAGAGGGCCTTTGAACTTCACTAGAGGCATCCTGACTGCTGCCACCAGGATGTAGTTCATGTGTCTCCCTAAAGACCCTCTACGCCCACACACAGCTTTTACTATGGAATCCTGAAATTCCAGAGCAGGGCAACATTATCAATGTATGAGTCAAGTACAGCCTTTTGGCACACGAGCTCGTGGTGGGGTCATCAATATTGCAAGATCAATTATGTCAGGTTACACATTGTCCTACAAATTACGCTAAAACTCTAACTCTGACATTGCTAGATCATGCATGATCTCTACACCATGCCTATTCGCCCTGATAGACAGTTATATTAATAAATATACAGGCTATATTAATTATAGCCTGTGACCCTTATAATAATTGACATGTCACTGCCCTACATTCACAAAAGAATGTAGCCCATTGCACATATTAATAGAACAATTGTAGTTAATCCATCTTGCTTTAAGTAGAGTGGGTGAGCAACAAAAAATGCCGCCTGTGCGCGGGCTGCAGGCAGTGCACAAACACAACACAGCCTATTCTACACACGCAGACACAACACTGATGGCAAGCGCGATCAATCAAAGTTCCTCAGTGTCTCTTCCCGTTACTGATGGGTTGGTTGACCTACATCTGTTTAACGATTCTATTTCCCAGCCTGCATCGATAGCAACAATATTATAACCCAACTTAGTTCCAACACTTTCTACATCAAATGCATTTAGTCCGTTCCAGTAAACAATAAATCAAACGGTTCCAAGCCATGCAGTGGCCAATTGGAGTGTGCAAAAATAGGCTATAATTTTAATTAAAGAATCGGGCCTTGGACACAGAACTCGTAAAGCCCTTGTGCTTCATCATTATAATCTATTGAGTGTCCACTAGTGGTGGCCGGCCGCTATGTCCAGTCAGTGGTTCGACCATTTGGATTAACGCAATTCCACACACACATGCATATATATGTATATAAAAAAAACATTAAATTAGGGGCAAATATAAACAGTTTGGCAAGAAATATTCCGAATCTTATGAGTTATAAAAGCATAGTAAATACCCTCACCAGCAGTCAGAAATGTAATAGATTAATCTGGCAGCATGTCCCGTTAGATACTCCTCCTGTTCGCGCTGCCATCTGTGTCCCTGGCGGTCTGGCCACTCTAAACAATCCACCGCGGGGGGCGGGATACGCCATCAGCCTCCGCCAATCAGCATTCAGCAACGATTTAATAAGTAGTGGGTGTTCCTATTGTCAAATTGCAGCCCTTGAAAGGCATGAGTGACATCGAGGTTCCCTGTCGGGCATGGATAGGGCGTGGTCTCAGGGTGTGTAGGGGAGGCTACAGCGGGTTTACCATTTTATGCAATCCAGTCCCCATGTCGTGTTAACGTTTAAGGCTTAAAAGAAACACATTTTGGGGGATGGAGGATTTGGCCTACAGTTTAAAATGGTCTTATAACTGGGGCATCTTTTGAGAGAGTTTTTTGGGAGCAATTGACACGTGGCAGTGGTGGGTTTAATGATAGAGCTGGACTGATTCCATTCTAGCAGCTTTAGTAACTGACTGGGATGACTGCTTGCTTTAGGGATGCACAAGCTTTGAACTAGGCAATGGGGGCAGACTATATTTTGGGAGAGGGCAACCTCATCTTCTGTGTAAGTGTGTGTGAGAGAGAAAGACAGAGGGCAGAGAACCAGTAATGACAGATCTTAGAGATTAAAAAATGAAATAAATAAAAGGAGGACGAACTGGGATTGTTCCATTATTGAAAACACTCTTCTATTCCTGGAAGAGAACATAACCTGGAAAAAAGCACTCACAGAGAGACAGAGAGGGAGAGAGAGGGACAGACAGACAGACAGAGACAGACAGACACACACAAAGAGACAGCAAGACAGAGAGAGACCCCAATGTCAACATTACCACTTTTATTGTCAGGATACTTGCGTCATGTAAAATATTTCAATACAGTAAAAATGCATGTTCCATATGCCATCCTCTACACAATGTGTTGGTTTGTCATCTGGAAGATAAGGCTTTGCCCACAGCGATAAAAACGGCAGCTCTCTCTCAGCACAACAGAAGCTACTTCGCCACTTTTTTTTTTGTGTGAAAACAAAACAGATTAAATTCTAAACTACTAAAATCTTTTTTTTTTTATTCCTTTGTTGTTTTTGTTTGTTTTTTCTCAATAAAGCCCTCAACCAGAGCTGTGGGCGGGGCCCCACAAACTCCCAGAATGCTCCTGTCAGCAGCTCAATTCGGTCCCCAACGAAGATGCCCATGGAAGGGCGGACAGACACAAAGACAGACAGACGGGAAGACACACAGACAGAGACAGTCACATGGTAGCTTTAGTCTCATCAAACCTTCAACAGGAAGAGGGGAATCCGGCTGGAAAGGGGTAGAGCATTGGTGGAGGGGTAAGGAGAGAAGGAAAGGAGGGTAAGGGAAGAGGGGAATCCGGCTGGAAAGGGGTAGAGCATTGGTGGAGGGGTAAGGAGAGAAGGAAAGGAGGGTAAGGGAAGAGGGGAGCCCCGGTTCCACCTTCTGTTTGTTGGTCTTGTGGCTGTAGTTCAGTTCCAGTTCTGAAGGTTAACTTTGTAATGGTCACAAACTTGCAGCAACGATAACTTGAACCACATGGGAAGGAACGAGGGAAACAACAAACTGACAGCATCTGTTCTTCCTTCTCCATCTTTCTCTTGGTTTAGTCTCCATGTGTTGGTCATGGTTGAATTGAAGTCATGTTCTGTCATGGCTGATGTTGTCGCGTTATGTCATGTTCTGTCATGGCTGATGTTGTTGCGTTATGTCATGTTCTGTCATGGCTGATGTTGTTGCGTTATGTCATGTTCTGTCATGGCTGATGTTGTCGCGTTATGTCATGTTCTGTCATGGCTGATGTTGTCACGTTATGTCATGTTCTGTCATGGCTGATGTTGTCACGTTATGTCATGTTCTGTCATGGCTGATGTTGCGTTATGTCATGTTCTGTCATGGCTGATGTTGTTGCGTTATGTCATGTTCTGTCATGGCTGATGTTGTTGCGTTATGTCATGTTCTGTCATGGCTGATGTTGTTGCGTTATGTCATGTTCTGTCATGGCTGATGTTGTTGCGTTATGTCATGTTCTGTCATGGCTGATGTTGTTGCGTTATGTCATGTTCTGTCATGGCTGATGTTGTTGCGTTATGTCATGTTCTGTCATGGCTGATGTTGTTGCGTTATGTCATGTTCTTTTAGAATGAGTATATTGTATTAACATACTGGGCTAATGGACTGCTGCAGTGAGGGTGGACCGGTGGGCTGTTGCCATAGACACACCCACTTCCCTTAGTACATTCTCCCTAGCGGGCATGGCGAGGGGTGGGTAGAGGTCAGGGGTCAGTAGCGGTGGGTCTGGTGTGAGTACTGCGGGGGCTGCTGGGAGGTAGAGGAGTATCCAATGCTGCTTTGGGGCAGTGATGTGCTTGGTCCGGGGTTCTGGTAGGCAGCATGTGGATTGGAGCGCTGACAGATAAATAAAGGTAATTTATCAGACTCTTAATTTCCAATTTAGGTTTTTACAATTTGGTGGGATAACCCAGAAATGAGCTAAATCATGCTGTATATGGTATTGCGTGTGTGTACTATACCTGATAGTCTGAGGTCATGAGGCCACTTGAGGTAGTGACTGGCGGGATCACTCGCACCTTCTTTAGGGGCGGGCCCTGGGCATGGCTATTGTCAGGGTTACCAGTGTGCCCCGCCCCATTGGTGTGGTTGTTCCCCTGCTGCTGCTGGTTCTTCTGGAAAATGAAACACCCACCCAAGCATCCATCAACGGATAACCATACACTAACACACACTGGAAATACACTCAAATGTTTCGCTTAAAAGACCCAATGCAGACATTTTTATATATTATATCATAATCAATTTTGTATCAATATCAAACCATTTCTGGGTAACAATTAAGTAACTAACTGTAATACATTTCCTAGATTTCCAAGTATTTTGCTAGGACTGTCTGGGAGTGGTCTGAGTGGCGAGGGGAAAACTGAAAAACAAGCGGTTATTGGCTGAGAGGTTTGGAACCCTCTGTTATTGGTCTATTAACCAATTTACCACAGTGACGTCACCATGGAAAGCTGAAACTAAATCCCATTACAAACCTGCTAATAACAAGTTTGTGTAGAAATGATACAAAACACACCAAAAAATACACTGGGCCTTTAAAAACTTTTCATCTACATTTGACTAAACACACACACACACACTAAACGTTTGGATAAACCTACTCATTCAAGGGTTTTTCTTTATTTTTATTTTTTCTACATTGTAGAATAATAGTGAAGACAAAACTACAAAATAACACATATGGAATCATGTATTAACCAAAAAAAGTGCTAAACAAATCAAAATATATTTCATATTTGAGATTCTTCAAAGTAGCCACCCTTTGCCTTAATGACAGCTTTGCACACTCTTGGCACTCTCAACCAGCTTCACCTGGAATGCTTTTCCAACAGTCTTGAAGGAGTTCCCACATATGCTGAGCACTTGTTGGCTGCTTTTCCTTCACTCTGCGGTCCAACTCATCCCAAACCATCTCAATTGGGTTGAGGTCGGGTGATTGTGGAGGCCAGGTCATTTGATGTAGCACTCCATCAGTCTCCTTCTTGGTCAAATAGCACTTACACAGCCTGGAGGTGTGTTTTGGGCCATTGTCCCGTTGAAAAACAAATGATAGTCCCACTAAGCCCAAAGCAGATAGGATGGCGTATCACTGCACAATGCTGTGGTAGCCATGCTGGTTAAGTGTGCCTCTAAATAAATCACTGACAGGGTCACCAGCAAAGCACCATCACACCTCCTCCTCCATGCTTCACAGTGGGGACCACACATGCAGAGATAATCCATTCACCTACTCTGCATCTCACAAAGACATGGTGGTTGAAACCAAAAATCTCAAATTTGGACTCATCAGACCAAAGGACAGATTTCCACCGGTCTAATGTCTATTGCTCGTGTTTCTTGGCCCAAGCAAGTCTTCTTATTGGTGTCCTTTAGTAGTGGCTTCTTTGCAGCAACTCGACCATGAGGGACTGATTCACGCAGTCTCCTCTGAACAGTTGATGTTGAGATGTGTCGGTTACTTGAACTCTGTGAATAATATATTTTGGCTTCACTTTATGAGGCTGGTACCTCTAATGAACTTATCCTCTGCAGTAGAGGTACCTCTGGGTCTTCCTTTCCTGTGGCGGTAGCTCAGGGGAGCCAGTTTCATCATAGCGCTTGATGGTTTTTGCGACTGCACTTGAAGAAACGTTCAAAGTTCTTGACATTTTCCAGATTGACTGACCTTCACAACACAACTGATTGGCTCAAACGCATTAAGGAAAGAAATTCCACAAATTCTCTTTTAACAAGGCACAGCTGTTAATTGAAAGGCATTCCAGGGGACTACCTCATGAAGCTGGTTGAGAGAATGCCAAGAGTGTGCAAAGCTGTCATCAAGGCAAAGGGTGGCTACTTCAAAGAATATAAAATATACTTTTTTTGGATATTACATGATTGCATATGTATTATTTCATAGTTTTGATGTCTTCACTGTTATTCTACAATGTAGAAAATAGTCAAATAAATAATTAAATCCTGGAATGAGTAGGTGTGTCTAAACTTTTGACTGGTACTATATATATATATATATATGAGGCACTCACATTTCTGACTTTCTCTGCCTTGTCCTCTGGCTCCTCCTCTGTCAGGAACTCCCTCTTTGGGTAGGGGATCTGGCAGCCTGCAAACACACTGAGTGAGAAATACAAAGAGTTATCAATCACTTATCTTACAGGATATACCCCCACATAACCCCAGACATGTAGTAATAAATGTGCTACTCTGTTCTGCCACCTCTGGTCTCCTGGCGTCCCACCCCTACCGGTGGTCATCTCCCGCTCAGCCCAGTAAAAGCTATTTTCTGTCCTGGCACCCCAATGGTGGAACCAAGCTTCCCCTTAACATCATGGCAGCTGCCAATCTTCCAGAAATTGTTTGAAACCCTACTTCTTTCAAAGCAGTGGAGGCTCCTCAGAGGAGGACCATCCTCCTCAGTGAATTTCATAAAAATTTTAGTTATCCTTTTCAGATAAAACTATACTAAATATAATCACGTCACCAAATAACTGATTAAAACACACTATTTTGCAAAGAAGGTCTACAGTAGCCTCAACAGCACTCTGTAGGGTAGCACCATGGTGTAGCCGGAGGACAGCTAGCTTCCGTCCTCCTCTGGGTACATTGACCTCAATATAAAACCTAGGAGGATCATGGTTCTCACCCCCTTCCATAGACTTACACAGTAATTATGACAACTTCCGGAGGGCGTCCTACAGCCTATCAGAGCTCTTGCAGCATGAACTGACATGTTGTCCACCCAATCAAAGGATCAGAAAACAAATCTAGTACTGAAAGCATAAGCTACTGCTAGCTAGCACAGCAGTGGATAAAAAGTGGTGAGTTATTGACTCGGAGAGAAAGACAATAGTTGAACAGTTTTGAACACAATTTCTTCCAAAATGAGACCTGAGACAGATTGAAAGTAAAAAGAAATGACACTTACTTTGCTAGCAAATGCAGCTAGCTAATTTAGCCTAATGAAGCAACCTGCTCCAACAGAGGGATGCTATGTTAGCTAGCTGGCTATGACTTTCCAACACAACACTGGAACTCCAAGTCAAGGTAAGCTTTTGGTATTACTACTGCGTGGCCCACCGGTGTAACTACATACTGACTATACACTAACACGTTAGTTCTGTTAGCTATGCTGACTAAGATGTTACTTTAGCTAATATGGTGACAACGATGTAGGCTGTTTGTAGAGGTTTGGCTTGGAAAGGTTTTTTCGCCGGGTCACATACAGCTGATTTGTTGTGCATTAAAGTTCACAAGCAAAGGGAAGGAATACAGCGTGAGAGTTTATGCATGATCAGGGGTGTATTCATTCCGCCGATTCTGTTGAAAAACATTTCTTAAACGGAAGCAACCGGATCAAAAACGGGGATAAACATACCTGTCCAATAGAAACTCTTGTTTTCAATGGACTAATGATTACACCCCATATCAGCTAGATGCAGGCATGAGTGTGCAAGGCGGTATTGAATGCCACTGTCTGTCACCTCAAATGTGTCTCTCGACCTGTTTACTCCGACATTGTAAACTTTAATTAATAGGCTAGGTTGTAGCAACCTCATGATGAGTACAGGGAAAATTGGAGTATCATGTAGTAGCCTAAACCTATCTCTGTTACATTGAACTGGGTGAATGGAATATGAATGACAGTCATCCAACATGCTGTAATAGAAATAAGGCCATGATCAGACCTGCCAACCCTGTCCAACTGTTTAGAGTACCAGATGGGCACGGCAAATTGGAGATTCATGTGCTTAGATAAACATTATGCATCACACCTGGTTCAGTTTAGACCTCTGAAAAGGTATTTAGAAAACATAAATAAAAGATTCATACTGATAAGTACAGAACATATAATATAAATATATGTTTTGTAGAATTAGCACTCTCAAACAGGGCCAATCACTAGGGCCAGCTCACAAGTATTGTTTTTTTAGACGCGGTTCCTAATCAAACATTAAAAGCAAAATCATTTTGAAAACTTAAAAACAAATGATCACATCGACACAGACTGCAAACTGGCTACACAAAGCTCAAGTAGGCTACCGCAAAGGGAATCTGAAGGCTGTTCAGTAGGCTACCGCAAAGAGAATCTGAACGCTGTTCAGTAGGCTACCGCAAAGGGAATCTGAAGGCTGTTCAGTAGGCTACCGCAAAGGGAATCTGAACGCTGTTCAGTAGGCTACCGCAAAGAGAATCTGAACGCTGTTCAGTAGACTACCGCAAAGAGAATCTGAACGCTGTTCAGTAGGCTACCGCAAAGAGAATCTGAACGCTGTTCAGTAGACTACCGCAAAGGGAATCTGAACGCTGTTCAGTAGGCTACCGCAAAGAGAATCTGAAGGCTGTTCAGTAGGCTACCGCAAAGAGAATCTGAACGCTGTTCAGTAGGCTACCGCAAAGAGAATCTGAACGCTGTTCAGTAGGATAATGCAAAGGGAATCTGAAGGCTGTTCAGTAGGCTACCGCAAAGGGAATCTGAAGGCTGTTCAGTAGGCTACCGCAAAGAGAATCTGAACGCTGTTCAGTAGACTACCGCAAAGAGAATCTGAACGCTGTTCAGTAGGCTACCGCAAAGAGAATCTGAACGCTGTTCAGTAGGCTAATGCAAAGGGAATCTGAAGGCTGTTCAGTAGGCTACCGCAAAGGGAATCTGAACGCTGTTCAGTAGGCTACCGCAAAGGGAATCTGAAGGCTGTTCAGTAGGCTACCGCAAAGAGAATCTGAACGCTGTTCAGTAGGCTAATGCAAAGGGAATCTGAACGCTGTTCAGTAGGCTACCGCAAAGAGAATCTGAACGCTGTTCAGTAGGCTACCGCAAAGGGAATCTGAAGGCTGTTCAGTAGGCTACCGCAAAGGGAATCTGAACGCTGTTCAGTAGGATAATGCAAAGGGAATCTGAAGGCTGTTCAGTAGGCTACCGCAAAGGGAATCTGAAGGCTGTTCAGTAGGCTACCGCAAAGAGAATCTGAACGCTGTTCAGTAGGCTACCGCAAAGGGAATCTGAAGGCTGTTCAGTAGGCTACCGCAAAGGGAATCTGAAGGCTGTTCAGTAGGATAATGCAAAGGGAATCTGAAGGCTGTTCAGTAGGCTACCGCAAAGGGAATCTGAAGGCTGTTCAGTAGGCTACCGCAAAGGGAATCTGAAGGCTGTTCAGTAGGATAATGCAAAGGGAATCTGAAGGCTGTTCAGTAGGCTACCGCAAAGGGAATCTGAAGGCTGTTCAGTAGGCTAACGCAAAGAGAATCTGAACGCTGTTCAGTAGGCTACCGCAAAGGGAATCTGAAGGCTGTTCAGTAGGCTACCGCAAAGGGAATCTGAAGGCTGTTCAGTAGGATAATGCAAAGGGAATCTGAAGGCTGTTCAGTAGGCTACCGCAAAGGGAATCTGAAGGCTGTTCAGTAGGCTACCGCAAAGAGAATCTGAAGGCTGTTCAGTAGGCTACCGCAAAGGGAATCTGAAGGCTGTTCAGTAGGCTACCGCAAAGGGAATCTGAACGCTGTTCAGTAGGATAATGCAAAGGGAATCTGAACGCTGTTCAGTAGGATAATGCAAAGGGAATCTGAAGGCTGTTCAGTAGGATAATGCAAAGGGAATCTGAACGCTGTTCAGTAGGATAATGCAAAGGGAATCTGAACGCTGTTCAGTAGGATAATGCAAAGGGAATCTGAACGCTGTTCAGTAGGATAATGCAAAGGGAATCTGAACGCTGTTCAGTAGGCTACCGCAAAGGGAATCTGAACGCTGTTCAGTAGGATAATGCAAAGGGAATCTGAAGGCTGTTCAGTAGGCTACCGCAAAGAGAATCTGAAGGCTGTTCAGTAGACTACCGCAAAGAGAATCTGAACGCTGTTCAGTAGGATAATGCAAAGGGAATCTGAAGGCTGTTCAGTAGGCTACCGCAAAGAGAATCTGAAGGCTGTTCAGTAGGCTACCGCAAAGGGAATCTGAACGCTGTTCAGTAGGATAATGCAAAGGGAATCTGAACGCTGTTCAGTAGGATAATGCAAAGGGAATCTGAACGCTGTTCAGTAGGCTACCGCAAAGAGAATCTGAAGGCTGTTCAGTAGGCTACCGCAAAGAGAATCTGAACGCTGTTCAGTAGGCTACCGCAAAGAGAATCTCAACGCTGTTCAGTAGGATAATGCAAAGAGAATCTCAACGCTGTTCAGTAGGCTACTGCAAAGAGAATCTGAAGGCTGTTCAGTAGGCTACCGCAAAGGGAATCTGAACGCTGTTCAGTAGGCTACCGCAAAGAGAATCTGAACGCTGTTCAGCAGGCTACCGCAAAGGGAATCTCAACGCTGTTCAGTAGGCTACCGCAAAGGGAATCTGAAGGCTGTTCAGTAGGCTACCGCAAAGAGAATCTAAACGCTGTTCAGTAGGATAATGCAAAGGGAATCTGAACGCTGTTCAGTAGGCTACCGCAAAGAGAATCTGAACGCTGTTCAGTAGGATAATGCAAAGGGAATCTGAACGCTGTTCAGTAGGATAATGCAAAGAGAATCTGAACGCTGTTCAGTAGGATAATGCAATGGGAATCTGAAGGCTGTTCAGTAGGCTACCGCAAAGGGAATCTGAACGCTGTTCAGTAGGCTACCGCAAAGAGAATCTCAACGCTGTTCAGTAGGATAATGCAAAGGGAATCTGAACGCTGTTCAGTAGGATAATGCAAAGGGAATCTGAAGGCTGTTCAGTAGGCTACTGCAAAGGGAATCTGAAGGCTGTTCAGTAGGATAATGCAAAGGGAATCTGAACGCTGTTCAGTAGGATAATGCAAAGGGAATCTGAACGCTGTTCAGTAGGATAATGCAAAGGGAATCTGAAGGCTGTTCAGTAGGCTACCGCAAAGGGAATCTGAAGGCTGTTCAGTAGGCTACCGCAAAGGGAATCTGAACGCTATTCAGTAGGCTACCGCAAAGGGAATCTGAACGCTGTTCAGTAGGATAATGCAAAGGGAATCTGAACGCTGTTCAGTAGGCTACCGCAAAGGGAATCTGAAGGCTGTTCAGTAGGCTACCGCAAAGGGAATCTGAAGGCTGTTCAGTAGGCTACCGCAAAGGGAATCTGAACGCTGTTCAGTAGGATAATGCAAAGGGAATCTGAACGCTGTTCAGTAGGCTACCGCAAAGGGAATCTGAACGCTGTTCAGTAGGATAATGCAAAGGGAATCTGAACGCTGTTCAGTAGGCTACCGCAAAGGGAATCTGAACGCTGTTCAGTAGGCTACCGCAAAGGGAATCTGAACGCTGTTCAGTAGGCTACCGCAAAGAGAATCTGAACGCTGTTCGCTAGAAGAGTCTGTTTCAGCCTATGTAAAGGTGTCTGTTGTATTTCTTTGCGCATGTATCATTTCAGATTTTCGAAATTGATCAAATCTAAAATGTAGTGCAAAGGCATTTTAGAAGTATTGCCTCTAAATCTAATACAGGACACTCATTCATTCTTCATCGCGCAGTCTTCTAAACTCAACTCCATTTAATTCCATGCTTTTTGTGACGTGGATCATAATTACTGTTAGTCTATCAGGTTGCGTTATCCTCGTAATGTTACGTGGAAAAAACAACTAATGGGACGCAGAATTAAATGTTTTTCACACTCGCACAAATGCGAACAGTTATTTTTCGTACTTGCATTTAGTTTCTTTCACTAGCAAATGCGAGTGAACTGCTGGCACATTAGAGCCCACTGAATGTCCATCTTATGTTCGCTAACGTTAGCTTGAACCAATGCCTTTACCTTTCCACAACACACAGAGTCCATGTGTTAACTTACAGCTGACAGTCTGCAAACTCAGCATCACAACAAACAGGAGGGACAGACACGAGGAAGCTACGTTGAATAATGATGTATTCATCTCCATGTCCGTTGACACAAACTCCGTTCATGTCTGTGTGTTGCAGCTCGAGAATCGGGTTGTTAGATTTACTCAGTGGATACTTTTTTTCTTCTTCAAGTATTAAAATAAAAATAAAATAACAGGTCTTTTTCCTTTCTGCGTACTTTTAACTCGGATCTCGTACCTGCGTACATGGACAGTCGCTCTGGATAAGTGTCAGCTAAATGACTAGAAATGTCAAATGTAATACGTGTTATGTGGTAATACATGTAGTAATACCTGTTATGTGGTAATACATGTAGTATTACGTGTATAAATACGTGTTATGTCGTAATACTTGTAGTAATAAGTGTTTTTTGTTGTTGTTATAAATGTGTTATGTAGTAATAAACAAGTTAGAGATGTTTTATTAGGGTCCTGACTCATTGATGTTTTATTAGGGTCCTGACTCACTCAGAGGTGGGCAGTGGTTCCTCCAGGAAGTAAGGGTCCTGACTCATTGATGTTTTATTAGGGTCCTGACTCATTGATGTTTTATTAGGGTCCTGACTCACTCAGAGGTGGGCAGTGGTTCCTCCAGGAAGTAAGGGTCCTGACTCATTGATGTTTTATTAGGGTCCTGACTCATTGATGTTTTATTAGGGTCCTGACTCACTCTGAGGTGGGCAGTGGTTCCTCCAGGAAGTAAGGGTCCTGCATGGCCTGCTCAGACGTGATCCTGCGGATCGGGTCCATGGTCAGCAGCTTCTGGAGCTAAACACAACGTTAGACACATCACGAGTAAAACACAGTGATTCCTTTTCATTTTAAATTTTTTTTTTAACTGAAAATACTTTTGTGTCAGCCTGAACAATGCTACAGTATGTAACAACAATCTCCAGGCAAAAACGAACTTTAACTCACCAAGTGGAATGCTTTGCTGTCTGGTTTCACTTTGTGTTTCTCCATGTATTTTATTAGGCTGCAGTTTGTATACCTGTAAAAAAAAAAGTGTTATTTCAGTTTGTACACCTGTGATAAAAGGTGTTATTTCAGTTTGTACACCCGTGATACAAGGTGTTATTTCAGTTTGTACACCCGTGATAAAAGGTGTTATTTCAGTTTGTACACCTGTGATAAAAGGTGTCATTTCAGTTTGTACACCTGTGATAAAAGGTGTGATTTCAGTTTGTACACCCGTGATACAAGGTGTTATTTCAGTTTGTACACCCGTGATACAAGGTGTTATTTCAGTTTGTACACCCGTGATACAAGGTGTTATTTCAGTTTGTACACCCGTGATACAAGGTGTTATTTCAGTTTGTACACCCGTGATACAAGGTGTTATTTCAGTTTGTACACCCGTGATAAAAGGTGTTATTTCAGTTTGTACACCTGTGATAAAAGGTGTCATTTCAGTTTGTACACCTGTGATAAAAGGTGTGATTTCAGTTTGTACACCTGTGATACAAGAACAGGTTATATCAGTGGATGAGTAGAAGACATATCCAATCTTAAAATCCTAAAATTGATCTTGTCCTGAGCTGGCAGGAAGCATGCAGGCAGTCAGACACACATGTAGAGATAAAGGTACTCACGTGTTCCTTCTGAAGTCCTTCATCAGAGTGGAGTGCTCGGGCATCTTCTTGATGTCTTCCCAGTCCTTCTCTGAGGATTACATCATCAGACGATGTCAGTGAGTGTTTGTACAGAACCCACATATTGCTTTGGATTCATACAAGCCGGACAGAATAGAACTGTGCCTAGTTAGGGTTTAATTGCACTCGTCATTCAGTATTCTCTTAATATCACCGTTATCCAGGCAGGTTTTGGATTACACATGGGCTCTCCAAGGTTTGACCAAGGTAAAAAATGTCACACATACAAGCGCCCATTTCAATGCACATAGCCGTGTCCTGATGAGTTATGGGAGTATCCAGCCCTCGTGGGGTAACCCCCCCCCCCCCCCAAAATCCAGGCCTCGTGGGGGAAACCCCCCCTCACTGTACCCAGCCCTCGTGGGGTAACCCCCCCCATATCCAGCCCTCGTGGGGGAAACTCACCCCCATATCCAGCCCTCGTGGGGGAAACTCACCCCCATATCCAGCCCTTGTGGGGGACCCCCCCCCCCCCTATATCTAGTCCTTGTGGGGGAACCCCCCCTATATCTAGTCCGCGAAGGGGAAACTCCCCCCACTATATCAAGCCCCCATGGGGTAACCCCCCCACCACTATATCTAGTCCTTGTGGGGGAACCCCCCCCCCCCCCCTATATCTAGTCCGCAAAGGGGAAACTCCCCCCACTATATCAAGCCCTCGTGGGGTAACCCCCCCCCCACCACTATATCCAGCCCTCTCGTGGGGGAACCCCCCCCTCTATATCCAGCCCTCGTGGGGGAACCCCCCCTCTATATCCAGCCCTCGTGGGGGAACCCCCTCTATATCCAGCCCTCGTGGGGGAACCCCCCCTCTATATCCAGCCCTCGTGGGGGAACTCCCTCTATATCCAGCCCTCGTGGGGAACCCCATCTATATCCAGCCCTCGTGGGGGAACCTCCTCTATATCCAGCCCTCGTGGGGAACCCCATCTATATCCAGCCCTCGTGGGGAACCCCCTCTATATCCAGCCCTCGTGGGGGAACCCCCTCTATATCCAGCCCTCGTGGGGAACCCCATCTATATCCAGCCCTCGTGGGGAACCTCCTCTATATCCAGCCCTCGTGGGGGAACCCCCTCTATATCCAGCCCTCGTGGGGTAACCCCCCCCCCATATCCAGCCCTCGTGGGGGAAACTCACCCCCATATCCAGCCCTCGTGGGGGAAACTCACCCCCATATCCAGCCCTTGTGGGGGAACCCCCCCCCCCCTATATCTAGTCCTTGTGGGGGAACCCCCCCTATATCTAGTCCGCGAAGGGGAAACTCCCCCCACTATATCAAGCCCTCGTGGGGTAACCCCCCCCCACCACTATATCCAGCCCTCTCGTGGGGGAACCCCCCCTCTATATCCAGCCCTCGTGGGGGAACCCCCCCTCTATATCCAGCCCTCGTGGGGGAACCCCCTCTATATCCAGCCCTCGTGGGGGAACCCCCCCTCTATATCCAGCCCTCGTGGGGGAACCCCCTCTATATCCAGCCCTCGTGGGGAACCCCATCTATATCCAGCCCTCGTGGGGAACCCCCTCTATATCCAGCCCTCGTGGGGGAACCCCCTCTATATCCAGCCCTCGTGGGGAACCCCATCTATATCCAGCCCTCGTGGGGAACCTCCTCTATATCCAGCCCTCGTGGGGGAACCCCCTCTATTTCCATCCCTCGTGGGGGAACCCCCTCTATATCCAGCCCTCGTGGGGAACCCCATCTATATCCAGCCCTCGTGGGGAACCTCATCTATATCCAGCCCTCGTGGGGAACCTCCTCTATATCTAGCCCTCGTGGGGGAACCCCCTCTATTTCCAGCCCTAGTGGGGGAACCCCCTCTATTTCCATCCCTAGTAGGGGAACCCCCTCTATTTCCATCCCTCGTGGGGGAACCCCCTCTATTTCCATCCCTCGTGGGGGAACCCCCTCTATTTCCATCCCTCGTGGGGGAACCCTCTATATCTAGCCCTCGTGGGGGAACCCCCTATATCTAGCCCTCGTGGGGGAACCCCCTCTATATCCAGCCCTCATGGGGAACCCTCTATATCTAGGATTTGATACCAGCATCCTCCTGGTTGCCAGCTTACTTCCCAACATATTTTTGTCAGACTCTGGATTCGAACTGGCAACCCTCCAACCGCTAGGCTACCTGCCGCCAGGCCCAGCCCAGCTCTCTCACCAGCGGGGAAGCCCATGACGTTGAAGATGCGGTCCAGCTGGTCATGGTGGTAGGGGTTACTGGTCTTGATGTCCTCTTGGCGACAGTGGAAGATGGGCTCAGATGTCAACAGCTCGGCAAAGATGCAGCCAATAGCCCAGATGTCTGACAGATGCACATGCAAGATTAGAGATGTCACACTGGGATTGGAGCACACGCCCAGTCAGAGACACCCTCTTGAACATGCTTACGCACACACACACACACACACACACGCTTACACACACACACACACACACACGCTTACACGCTTACACACACACACACACACACAGCAGAATATGTCCTAGGATGGTGGAAGGATAGCTCAAAACTTCCTCTCTTGGTGCACAGGGCAAAAAAAAAACACCACACCCACCCTTCCCCGTGGCTGTTCTCACAGATGGCTTTGGTGTAGTGCCTGGCACCTAGCAGTAGCTCTGGTGCCCTGTACCAGAAGGTGACCACCACACCCACCCACCCACCCCGTGGCCGTTCTCACCGATGGCTTTGGTGTAGTGCCTGGCACCTAGCAGTAGCTCTGGTGCCCTGTACCAGAAGGTGACCACCACAGGGTCCAGATCTGCTAACGGCTTCAGTGGTGAGTTAAAGAGGCGGGCAAAGCCCATGTCCGCTGTAGGGAAACACAAATCAATAAATAATAATGAAGTATAATGTTCAAATAATGTGTAATGAGAAGTGAATTAACTATATCCATTATATGTAGTGACATAAAGCCTTATAACCTATATGTAGTGACATAAAGCCTTATAACCTATATGTAGTGACATAAAGCCTCATAACCTATATGTAGTGACATAAAGCCTTATAACCTATATGTAGTGACATAAAGCCTCATAACCTATATGTACTGACATAAAGCCTTATAACCTATATGTAGTGACATAAAGCCTTATAACCTATATGTAGTGACATAAAGCCTTATAACCTATATGTAGTGACAAAACCTTATGAAAAGGGTCCTGAAAACACGCCATGAGATCTCGTCGTACCGATCTTTACTCGACCCCTCTCTGGCCCCTCCCCCATTACTAGGATGTTGGCAGGTTTCTGAGGAAAAACAGATGACAGTTAAAGCAGTAATCAGCAGTTGAAAGAATAACAGTGTTTTTGCCCGCCACTGTTTCACATGGGGCCGGAGAAATGTAACAACTCAAGTTAATAGACAGCGCTATGGATGCAAGGAACGACCATCCATGAAATCAACATGTTTATTTAACCATGTTTTGCAGCTATACAGTGTTTGCGTACGTTTACTTTGTTTACAAACATTGGAGTAAAACATGCTTATATTTTGGGTTCTGATGGGGTACGACACTTGAACTAAGCTCATGAGGCATTTATTAGTTAAATTATTCAAGAATAAATGGATACATATTTAATTTATAAAGTCCAAAATTGATGTAGCTACTGCAGATTGCCCCTTCAATGTAATCCAAATTTTTACTTCCATTATCCTAATACCCACAGTGATAACACATTAACTGAAAGGAATTAAAGATGAATTTGGCACCATAAGGCTGAGTCACATGTGAATGGTTCAGGAAGTGTCAATGCTGCCCTCTGGTGGAAAAACAGTGAACATAACATCCAAGAGAGCAGCAGAACAAGACTCTCTTCTGATCTCTCCTCTCCTCGACCCCTTCCTCCCTCCCTCCCTAGATCTCTGTGTAGGACCCAGTTGGTGTGCAGGAAATGGATGGTCTTTCTACTTCGGTCTCTCACCAGGTCTCTGTGTAGGACCCAGTTGGCGTGAAGGTAATGGATGCCATCCAGGATCTGGTAAAGCAGGGACTTGACCATCCCCCTGGGCAGCTGCAGGGGCTTCTTATTGGCCTTGGACGCTCTGTGGAACTTTATGATGTGCTGTGGATAAAGGGGGCATTGTTAGCGTGTTTGCGTTTGTGTGTGTGTGTATATTACTTTCCTTGTGGGAATCGTAAATCCCCACAAGTAAAACAAGAAATTCTCCCTCGTGGAGACATTTTCCAGGTCCCCACAAGGACAAAGACTATTTTAGGCTTAGGGGTGAGGTTTAGGTTTTACAATAGAATTAGGGTTAAAGTTAGGGAAAATAGGATAGTGAAACGTGTATTACCCAGAGGTCATGCTCGGCATAGTCGAAGAGCAACCAGACTTTACGGTCTGCGTGTGACAGGAACACCTTCTGCAGTGAGATCACATTAGGATGCTTCAGCTCCCGCAGTAGCTAGAAAAATAAACATTCATTCACACAAACATTATGAGATGTCTCACAGACCCAGGTTAAACCTGCTCGAGCTAAACACCACACTTACTGCAATCTCTCTGCAGGCAGACATGGAGATGCCAGTGCCTTCAATCTGCTTGAGGGCGTAGTCCTTATCATCCTTCCTGCAGACAGAGAAGATACAGCATCATCCCCAGTTCACCACAGTTCCCATGTGACCTTGCTACACAGAGATAATGGAGGCTGGCAGCTGGTGGAACAGGAGTGGGAAAGGGGAATACCTAGTCAGTTGTACAACTGAATGCATTCAATGTGTCTTACTCATTTAACCCAACCCCTCAGGGGCTGCCATAATCGACATCCACATCAGCACCCGGGGAACAGTGGGTTAACGGTCTTGCTCAGGGGCAGAATGACAGATTTTTACATTGTCAGCTCAGGGATTCGATCCAGCAACCTTTTGGTTACTGACCTAGCTCTCTAACCACTAGGCTACCTGCCTGGCCGTGAGAAGAGGGAAAGATGCTTCAATTACCTCCCGATTTAAGTAAAATAGTTATTGGTTGTGTACATATATTTTGCAGATGTTATCAGGTTTCTAGCTCCAACACTGCAGTCATACAAATCAATACACACAAATCCACTAAATAAAATGAAAGGAATTAAGAAATATCAGAACAAACAATGTCAGAATCCGTATATGATGTACAGTACATTCAGAAAGTATTCAGGCCCCTTCACTTTTTCCACATGTTGTTACGTTACAGCCTTATTCTAACATTGATTAAATTGTCCCCCCCCCCTCATCAATCTACACACAGTACCCTTCAATAACAAAACAGGTTTTTAGACATTTTTTCAAATATATTAAAAATAAAAAAAAACTGAAAAATCACATTTACATAAGTATTCAGACTATTTACTCAGTACATTGTTGAAGCACCTTTGGCAGTGATTACTGCCTCGAGTCTTCTTGGGTATGACGCTATAAGCTTTCTCTGCAGATCCTCTCAAGCTCTGTCAGGCTGAATGGGGAGTGTCACTGCACAGATATTTTCAGGTCTCTCCAGAGATGTTCGACCGGGATCTGGCTGGACCACTCAAGGACATTCAGAAACTTGTCCTGAAGCCACTCCTGTGCGCTTAGGGCTGTTGTCCCGTTGGAAGGTGAACCTTTGCCCTAGTCTGAGGTCCTTAGCGCTCTTCAGCAGGTTTTCATCAAGGATCTCTCTGTACTTTGCTCCGTTCATCTTTCCCTCGATCCTGACTAGTCTCCCAGTCCCTTCCACTGAAAAACATCCCCACAGCATGATGCTGCCACCATAATTTTTTTATTTGACCTTTATTTAACCAGGTAGTCCAGTTGAGAACAAGCTCTCTGCGACCTGGCCATGATAAAGCAAAGCAGTGCGACAAAAAAATAACACAGAGTTACACATGGGATAAACAAAAGTACAGTCAATAACACAATAGAATATCTATATACAGTGTGTGCAAATGGCGTAAGGAGGTAAGGCAATAAATAGGCCATTGTAGCAAAGTAATTACAATTTAACAAATTAACACTGGAGTGATAGATGTGCAGATGATGATGTGCAAGTAGAAATAATGGTGTGCAAAATATCAAAAAATTAAATAAAAACAATATGGGGATGAGGTAGGTAGTTGGATGGGCTATTTGCAGATGGGCTATGTACAGCTGCAGCGATCAGTAAGCTGTTCAGATGCTTAAAGTTAGTGAGGGAGATATAAGTCTCCAACTTCCGCGATTTTTGCAATTCGTTCCAGTCATTGGCAGCAGAGAACTAGAAGGAAAGGCGGCCAAAAGAGGTAATGGCCTTGGGAATGACCTGCTGGAGCGCGTGCTATGGGTGAGTGTTGTTATGGTGACCAGTGAGCTGAGATAAGGCAGAGCTTTACCTAGCATAGACTTATATATGACCTGGAGCCAGTGGGTCTGGCAACGAATATGTAGTGAGGGCCAGCCGACGAGAGCATACAGGTCGCAGTGGTGGGTGGTATATGAGGCTTTGGTGACAAAACGGATGGCACTGTGATAGACTACATCCAGTTTGCTGAGTAGAGTGTCATTTACAAAATAGCCTCCAACGTCGCCGAAGTCAAGGATCGGTAGGATAGTCAGTTTTACGAGGGTATGTTTGGCAGCGTGAGTGAAGGAGGCTTTGTTGCAAAATAGGAAGCCAATTCTAGATTTAATTTTGGATTGGAGATGCTTAATATGAGTCTGGAAGGAGAGTTTACAGTCTAGCCAGACACCTAGGTATTTGTAGTTGTCCACATTTTCTAAGTCAGAACCGTCCAGAGTAGTGATGCTAGTCATGCGGGCGGGTGCAGGCAGCAATTGGTTGAAGTGCATGCATTTAGTTTTACTAGCGTTTAAGAGCAGTTGGAGGCCATGGAAGGAGTGTTGTACGGCATTGAAGCTTGTTTGGAGGTTTGTTAACACAGTGTCCAAAGGGCCAGATGTATACAGAATGGTGCTGTCTGCGTAGAGGTGGATCAAGGAATCACCCTCAGCAAGAGCCACATCATTGATATATACAGAGAAAAGAGTCGGCCCGAGGATTGAACCCTGTGGTACCCCCATAGAGACTCCCAGAGGTCCGGACAACAGGCCCTCCAATTTGACACACTAAACTCTGAGAAGTAGTTGTTGAACCAGGCTGTTGAGTCTGCCGATAAGAATACAGTGATTGATAGAGTCGAAAGCCTTGGCCAGGTCGATGAAGATGGCTGCACAGTACTGTCTTTTATTGATGGCGGTTATGATATCGTTTAGGACCTTGGCATGGCTGAGGTGCACCCGTGACCAGCTCAGAAACCGGATTGCACAGTAGAGAAGGTACGGTGGGATTCGAAATGGTCAGTGATTTGTTTGTTATTTTAGAAAGGCAGGGCAGGAAGGATATAGGTCTTTAACAGTTTGGGTCTAGAGTGTCACCCCCTTTGAAGAGGGGGATGACCGCGGCAGCTTTTCAATCTTTAGGAATCTCGGACAATACGAAAGAGAGGTTGAACAGACTGGTAATAGGGGTTGCAACAATGGCGGCGGATAATTTTAGAAAGAGAGGGTCCAGATTGTCTAACCCAGCTGATTTGTACGGGTCCAGGTTTTGCAGCTCTTTCAGAACATCTGCTATCTGGATTTGGGTGAAGGAGAAGCTGGGGAGGCTTGGGCAAGTAGCTGCGGGGGGTGTGGAGCTGTTGGCCGGGGTTGGGGTAACCAGGAGGAAAGCATGGCCAGTCGTAGAGAAATGCTTATTGAAAAACTCGATTATCGTGGATTTATCGGTGGTGACAGTGTTTCCTAGACTCAGTGCAGTGGACAGCTGGGAGGAAGTGCTCTTCTTCTCCATGGACTTTACAGTGTCCCAGAACATTTTGGAGTTAGGGCTACAGGATGCAAATTTCTGTTTGAAAAAGCTAGCCTTTGCTTTCCTAACTGACTGTGTGTATTGGTTCCTGACTTCCCTGAAAAGTTGCATATCGTGGGGACTATTCGATGCTAGTGCAGTACGCCACAGGATGTTTTTGTGCTGGTCGAGGGCAGTCAGGTCTGGAGTGAACCAAGGGCTATATATGTTCTTAGTTCTACATTTTTTGAAAGGGGCGTGCTTATTTAAGATGGTGAGGAAATTACTTTTAAAGAACAACCATGCTTCACCGCAAGGATGGTGCCAGGTTCCTCCAGATGTGACACTTGCATTCAAGCCGAAGAGTTCAATCTTGGTTTCATCAGACCAGTGTATCTTGTTTCTCATGGTCTGAGAGTCCTTTAGGTGCCTTTTGGCAAACTCCAAAACGGGCTGCCATGTGCCTTTTACTGAGGAATGGCTTCCGTCTGGTCACTACCATCAAGGCCTGATTGGTGGAGTGCTGCAGAGATGGTTGTCCTTCTGGAAGGTTCTCCCATCTCCACAGAGGGACTCTAGAGCTCTGTCAGAGTGACCATCGGGTTTCTTGGTCACTTCCCTGACCAAGACCATTCTCCCCGATTGCACAGTTTGGCCAGGCGGACAATTGTAGTTAGAGTCTTGATGATTACAAACTTCCTCCATTTAAAAATGATGGAGTTACTGTGTTCTTGGGGACCTTCAATGTTACAGACATGTTTAGGCACCCTTCCCCAGATCTGCGCCTCGACACAATCCTGTCTCGGAGCTCTACGGACAATTCCTTGGGTTGGTTTTTGCTCTGAAATGCAAGGCCAACTGTGGGACCTTGTATAGGCAGATGTGTGGCTTTCAAAATCATGTTCAATCAATTGAATTTACAACAAGTCGGAAGTTTAAACTCAGTTTTCATAATTCCTGATGTTTAATCCTAGTAAAAATTCTCTGTCAAATGTTTCAGGTAGCCTTCCACAAGCTTCCCACATTAAGTTGGGGGTATTTTGGCCCATACCTCCTGACAGAGCTGGTGGATCTGAGTCAGGTTTGTAGGCCTCCTTGTCATACACGCTTTGCATGGGGTCATTGTCCATTTGGAAGACCCATTTGCGACCAAGCTTTAACTTCCTGACTGATGTCTTGAGATGTTGCTTCAAAATATCCTCATCATTTTCCTTTCCCATGATGTCAAGAAAAGAGGCACTGAGTTTGAAGGTAGGCCTTGAAATACATCCACAGGTACACCTCCAATTGACTCAAATGATGTCAATTAGCCTATCAGAAGCTTCTAAAGCCATGACATAATTTTCTGGAATTTCCCAAGCTGTTTAAAGGCACAGTCAACTTAGTGCATGTAAACTTCTGACCCACTGGAATTGTGATACAGTGAAATAAACTGACTGTAAACAATTGTTGGAAAAATGACTTGTGCCATGCACAAAGTAGATGTCCTTACCGACTTGCCAAAACTATAGTTTGTTAACAAGACATTTGTGGAGTGGTTGAAAATGTAGTGTATGTAAACTTCTGACTTCAACTGTTTTTTTTTGTAATAAAATGGCAAACATTTCTAAAAACCTGCTTTTGCTTTGTCATTATGGGGCATTGGGTGTCGATTGATGAGGAAAATGTTTAATTTAAGGCTGTAACGTAGCAACATTTGGAAAAAGGGAAGGGTTCTGAATACTTTCCAAATGCACTGTATTTGATGGTGTGTAGACAGTATGGACAGTATATTAAAAGAAAAGGTGTGTGCAGCAGTAGTTATATAGGATGAGCCTTGACTCTAATACAGTATATACACATATGAAGTGGGTAAAACAGTATGTAAATATTGACCAGTGTTCAAAGACTATGTACATAGGGCAGCAGTCTCTAAGGTGCAGGGTAGAGTACTGGGTGGTAGCCGGCTAGTGGTGACCATTTAACAGTCTGATGGCCCGGAGAAAGATGTTTTTCAGTCTCTCGTTTTTAGCTTTGATGCACCTGTACTGTCTATGTTTTCTAGGTGGTAGCAGAGTGAACAGAGTGGTTCGGGTGGCTAAGGTCCTTGATGATCTTGTTGGCCATCCTTTGACACCGGGTGCTGTAGATGTCCTGGAGGGCAGGCAGGGTGCCCCCGGTTATGAATTGGGCTGACCGCACCACCCTCTGGAGAGCCCTGTGGTTACAGACGTTGCAATTGCTGTACCAGGCGGTGATACAGCCTGACAGGATCCTCTCAATGGTGCATCTGTGGAAGTTTGTGAGGGTTTTAGGGGCCAAGCCAAAGCCAATTTTGGCGCTGTTGCCACCATTTCAGGTTGTCAGTGATGTGCACACTGGGGAACTTGAAGCGTTTCACACTTTCCACTATGATCTTGTGGATGTGAACGTCCTGTATCTGCTGTCTCTAGAAGTCCCCAATCCGCTCCTTCGTTTTGTTGACGTTGAGGGAGAGGTTATTTTCCTGGCACCACTCCGCCAGGGCCCTCGGGGCTCTTGTCGTTGGTAATCAAGCCTACCACTGTTGTGTCATCTGAAAACTTGATGATTGAGTTGGAGACATGCATAGCCACACAGTCATTGGTGAACAGGGAGTACAGGAGAAGGCTTAGCACGCACCCTTTTGAGGATCAGCGTAGTGGAGGTGTTGTTGCCTACCTTCACCACCTGGAGGTGGACCATCAGGAAGTCCAGGACCCAGTTGCACAGGGTGGGGAGCAGCCCCAGGGCCCTGAGATTAGTGATGAGCTTGGAGGGCACTATATTGTTGAAGGCTGAGCTATAGTTGATTAACAGCAGTCTTACATAGGTATTCCACTTGTCCATATGGGATAGGGCAGTGTGCAGTGCGATGAGTCATCCGTGGACCTGATGGGGCGGTATACAAATTGTACTGGGTCTAGGGTTTTGGCTAAAAGGTGATATGATCCTTAACTAGCCTCTCAAATCACTTCATGATGACAGAGGTGAGTGCTACGGGGCGGCGATAGTCATTTAGTTCAGTTACCTTCGCTTTCTTTGGCACAGGAACAATGGTGGACATCTTGAAGCAAGTGGGAACAACAGACTGGGATAGGGAGCGATTGAAAATGTCCGTAAACACTCCAGTCTGCACATGCTCTGAGGACACGGCTTAGGATATTGCATGGGCCGGCAGCCTTGCGAGGGTTAACACGCTTAAATATCTTACTCGCTTTGGCCACGGAGAACGAGAGGTCACGCACTAGCTCTTTTTCCAATGGTCAAATTAACTCACAGATTGGTCTTGGGTACTGTATAAAAACCTACAACTACTACCAGGGTGAGCCTTCTCATATGTATGCTTTCCCTTTTCAGAATTACAAGTGTGTGGCCACAGGATGAATATTGTAAATAAATATCTGCCATGTGGGATTACAACTCAACAAGCTGTCATAGTAGACAGTGCCACCAATCGATCACCAATATAAAAGCATAATTATCATTGCCTACATGTTTTTTTTTCGCTCTGAATAAAACAGTAGGTAAAAACGTTGTATTTGGTCATATGTGGAAATGTGCCTTACCGTCTTTTGAATTTTGTGTAACTTCTAGTCAAGGAAGCATAATGCTAAATATATTGGCACACTCCACCTACCAAGACCATTGCCAAATATGGCCGCTGACACCTCCTTTTATAGGAAGCCTTGAGGTGGTACAACCCAGCACATCGAGAAGGGCGTGGATTTCATACCTAACCCCTCCCTTGAGATGATGTAAAACCATATGATTTTTTCCTTAGTTATAGTGAAAAATGTAGATATAGTCATCATTTTGAGTCGATTTCAATGGTAGTTTAACTGCTAAGGGCCAAAAGATTTAGATTAGATTTACAACTGAAACAACACTTTTGCATCAAACTGTCAAAATGAAGACCATATCGACGTGTTTCACTATAACTAAGCAAAAAACATCTGGTTTTCCATTAAACATTATTTTTTCCCATAACATATTTGACTCTTTAACGCTCCATATTAACTCTTCCTCCACGTGTACTGGATTGGTTAAACAGTGCAGAAGAGAACCACCCCTGACAGTTGTTTTTCTTGTCAAATCCAGTATTTTGGGGATCTCGTTTCAGGCGTTTCTTTTACGCCTGCTACGTAGGATAGCCCCTGGCTTGTTTGGCTGCGTCAGTGATAGGCTGGCCTACTTCACTCAGTTGTTGATATTGCTGCGAAAAATGTAAAAATCTGATCATGTAAAAATGACAGCATAATTTGATACCGAAATACATCCTCAGAATTTCTGTCTGCAAAACCCCGACGTGAGTTGTTACAACACCCCCGGTTATGTTATGTTTAATCTGTGAGCGAAGGCGCCCTTATAAAAACTGCTTGATTGAACTGCATTCAACGATGTCAAATTAAACTGATGGATTTTGCATACACACTGCACCGTTAGCACGGGGATAGGCCACTGATGACAGTGGTCAAATCGAGACAGTAAATTGTGTCATGGAGCTCGAGCCCCCATTCTCCAGATGATATGACGTCTCTGGAGTGTATTCAGTGGGTTCTTCAATCTACTAGTGATTTTCATCACACTACGAGTTACAAATAGGTTTATTGCTGCAAATAGCAATCGGAGATTGGGCCTTGAAAACAGGAGCAATTAACGAAGACACCGGAGTTATTTTATTTGGAGACTGGCGGACCTGAAGGCCTTCTTACTGGCTATATCAATATAAACTTACCCATCTTTTCTCTTTGCTTTATATACATGACCGTAGGTGCCTCTCCCCACTTTGCATCCCTCATATTCAAACAGGTCCTCTACACGTTCTCTCTCCCCGGTCAGCATCACTTTGAAATCATAGTCCATCTTCTCTGTTGTTTTGGTCAATTATCTTTTGCTTCCTTTTAAAGCGCCGCTTAGGAGGCAACTTACTTCACAACCCGGGTTAGAATTTTTAGTTGCCTTCCCTCGCGTCGCTCTCTCCTCAGCCCTGTTTCCACATCTAACCGCTCGGTTTATGTGTACCAGAGAAGATGCCGGATTCTTATCCGGGACGAGGGGACAGGTATGGGAACGATTACTAACCCTTCTATGTATTCTCTTGCTACTGCGTTTCTCCAACCGGTATCTCACTGGGGAGAACAGAAATTCCATGCACGGCTTTGTCGTAAAATGTCGTTATGTAGACTGTACAGAAAGAGACGGGAGAAAAGTGTTTAGAGCACCACGTGGACTTTAACTCTTTGTAACGTGAAGGGGCTAAAATTCACACAAACAAATATATAGTATTCTGTTCAAAACTTTGGTACCTCTGCAGCAAGTTTAAAATGTTCCCCCTTCACATTTTATGGCAATTACTCCTCTCCTTAATAATACATTGATGTGGATGTCCACAATTAGACAATTCTGGCGTCTAATAAAGGCAGAAAGACTAGTCAATATACGCGCATAGACATTGACAAACGAAAACATGTAATTATGTCATTTTCCAATTGCATTCAGACTGCGGGGAGAAAAATTATCAAACTTCGTGATTTTATGTAAAATACATTTGTGAAAAATAACCTGTTGAAAATTGTAAAGCAGTCGTCTTCATAGTTAAACAAATAATAATACATATATACATTGATTGAAACACAACAATTAGCTGTTTTAATCCTCGTATTCGTGCGGTTTCATTGGGTAGGAACTAATCTGACATTGATAGTGTTTGGTCAGACGGTGAGAAGTGTAGCACAGGTGGTCCCATCTTGGCTACATTGTAATCAGAGCGGAGAGGAAAGCAAACCCGTCCATATTACAGCTGCTGTGTCAGGTACAACAATCCCTTTAAATTTCGTTGTCATTGCCATTTACTCGAGCCAATAACACTGTTTAGATTGAGTATAGTATGCACTCTGTTCGTGTGTTGCTTGTCAAAAAAAAGTATTATTTATTGGTCAAACCTTTCACCAGAAGATGGCTAGTTAGCTGTCGGCAGCAACTAACAAATGCGTTGCGCATTCAAAATGACAGCTCGCCGCTTTGAAAGGCAATGTGAAACCTGCGTATAGGTGTGAACAATATTTTTTTGTAGTTGGAGACGTTTATATAATTCTGTTGCAATAGTTAGGTGACGATTCTTTGTCCTCTACATAGTCAGTTTGTATGGAGCCTGACTTTTCTTTGTCATGTCCCTCCTCCGTAGTGCAATGTTTGGACTCTCGACGTGTCTGTGATCATTCCTGGGTCGGTGATTGGTAACTAGTAGGATGACAACGTCAGTTTTGTTGCTCCTCCTGTGTTCTCCAACATGGCCTACTATATTATGATGCTTTGTAGAGACGGCATTATTGCTCCAAAGACCGTGATTGTTGCAACATTTACGGCCGACGAAATATGTTTTGCTGTCTATCGCAGTTGCATTGATGCTGTTGTATAGAGATTTTCTAATGAATCCAAGGAGGTTAGCCAGCTAGCTGTCGGAACAGGGAAGGTTAGATTTTTGTTATGTCAGCTCAGCCGACCTCTTACTGGCCATGTCTCATTCCACATCAAAATGGAAGTTGTTGTTTTGACTTCATCGTTCATGGCTAAAGGTTGGCCACGGAAACCGGTTTAAAAATGTAAAGGCGACGGGAGTTGCAATGTCACATAATTGCATTGATCGAGTAATAGCCTTTCTGTAAATCCTACTTTCACGTGACACAAGCTATTGGACTGCGGTTTTTCCCCAGGGAATTGGATGATCAGTAAAGCCTCGTTCTAATCCATGCTTGTCAAGTGTGTCAGTGACGTGTACATTAGTTGTATAGAATCTGTCAAATATGTCTGATCCCAACTCAACTGCTCCCTATGATTGAATGATGGATGCATCACAATAGTGCCCTGGTAAGATCCAGCCAGGTGTTCCACAATTCTGACACCCCTATCACCCCTTCCGTGTGCCCCAGGGGTTTCCATGGTGATGGACCCTCCCGGTGGGCGAGACGAGCGGCGGCGTCAGGCGGAGCGTCTTCGAAGGGAGGAGGCGTACTATCACTTCATCAACGATCTGAGCGAGGAAGAGTACCGCCTCATGAGAGACAGCAACCTGCTGGGCACACCTGGTGAGAGGAACCTAGAACACCTGACCTTACTAGAACCCCAGGAACCTAGAACACCTGACCTCACAAGAACCCCAGGAACCTAGAATACCTGACGTCACTAGAACCCGCTATAATGTAGGGCTGCACAGCTCCAATCGCTCAGGGCAGTGGTGTTTGCTGGTTTTCCTCCATGTTTTTAAATCACAGGCTAATTTGTATCAGGACAGCCACGTGCCCGGTCCCCCTAGCCAATCAGTGGTGCTAATTAATGCCATGGAGAAACGAAAACCAGCAGGACTGCAGCCCTCGGATTGGCGTAGTTGTCCACCCCTGTCCAAACCCAATACACCAATGCAGACTCGCTAATACAATCTAATATAGGCCGTCATTGTAAATAACAATTTGTTCTTAACTGACTTGCCTAGTTAAATAAAGGTAAAATAAAACACAAACATTTGTAATATCACATCATAATATAATGGCTCCATGTTGGCCACTAAGGGCTGAACTGGACCCTCAACAATGAAGCATATAACCTACCCCATATCATACACCCTCCATCTTGACCTAACAGGGGACATGTTATTCCCCAGGTGAAGTGACAGCGGAGGAGCTACGGCAGCGCCTGGACGGGGCAAAGGAGCGTGTGTCATCTCAGCCACGACCTGAACCACGCCCACAAAATACGGAGGCCGGAGAAGAGGAGGGGAGCAGTGGTGAGGGGGAGGAGAGAGGGTTAGGAGGGGCATGGAAGGAATATTGGGGAGGAAATGGATGCTAAAGGGTCTAGCCTGTATAACCTAAACTTGACAGGATGTAATGGTTCTCAAAAGGTTCATAACCTAATTTCTGCTGTATAGTACTGACGTATTACTAGATAATTACAACTGACTCAGTTCAGTAACGAGCCGCTGTCTGTATAGGTACTGCTGAGCCGGGAGCAGAGACATCTAATGGCGACTCACTGCTGGAGTGGCTGAACACGTTCCGACGAACCGGGAATGCCACACGGAGCGGCCAGAGCGGCAACCAGACGTGGCGCGCGGTCAGCCGCACCAACCCCAACAGTGGAGAGTTCCGCTTCAGCCTGGAGATCAACATCAACCATGAGCAGCCGGAACCAGGGGAGCACAGTGACACCCCTGACCCCTCAGAGCTGTCCCCTGTCCCCCCTCCATCCACAGCGTCCATACGCACTTCCCCTTCCACTCGCCCCTCACCCTACACCCCTGCCCGGCCCTCCCCCTATCCCTCACCTCGAGCAACCCTGGGCAGGAGGGCTCAAACCCGCCGTACACGCAGTACTACCACCACCCCTCCTCTGACTCCTGCACCCTTCACCTCACCCCTGTCCCCCCCTACTGCTCTAAGGAGTACAACAGCCCTCCACCTCCCCCCATTCCCCATCACCCCCCCTACCCTTCAGGATCAAAGCAGCCCTCCACAGCTCCAGTCCCCAAGTGGAGCTTCCTCCCAAGAGGAGAGGCAGGAGGAGGGAGTTGCTACCCTGGACTGCCCCCGTGTAGCGCCCCAGTCTGGCCCCCAGGGGGCGTCTGTGGGGCGTGAGCCACACAGCAGCAGGACTCGATCCCGCGGCCGGACCCGCAGGGCTGTGGCAGGAGGTGGGACTTCCTCCCGGTCATCTAGGAGACGTAGCCGCTCCCCTCTTCAGAGAAACCCCGCCCCTAACTCGGCTACCTTATCCCCTAATGGTGGGAGTGGAAATGGTGGCTCTAATAATATCCACACTGCCGAGCCCAGCAACGGAACTGCTTCTGTCTCCATGGAGACTGGTGAAGCCGTGTCAGAGCCGGCTGTAGTATCAGAGCCTGGTCCAGAGGCAGAGGAGCAGGAGGGAGAGGCACACACGGCCGGGGCGGGGGGCGCCGGAGGGGTACGCCGCCATCCCACCATCATGCTGGACCTGCAGGTGCGTCGCATCCGACCGGGAGAGAACCGGGACCGAGACAGCATCGCCAGCCGTACCCGCTCCCGGGCCCGCGCTGCTGAGAATACCGTCACCTTCGAGAGTGACAGTGGAGGCTTCCGGCGCACCATCTCCCGCTCGGAGCGGGCCGGGATCCGGACCTACGTCAGCACCATCCGGATCCCTCTGAGGAGGATCAGTGAGACGGGCCTGGGGGAGCCCAGCTCCACCGCCCTGCGCTCCATCCTCAGACAGATCATGACCGGCTTCGGAGAGCTCAGCTCCCTCATGGAGACGGAGGCTGACTCTGAGACCACCGGGGGCACGCCAGGTCACCAGGACCCTGCTGGACCCAACGCAAACACCACCACACAGGCCTACCATGGCAACGAAAGTGGAACTGGGGTGGAAGGTCAGGCAGGAGGGGTGGAGATGGAGACCGAGGGAGTGGCAGGGGCCGAGGAGGAAGGAGGCCAGGAGAGATTAGTCGGGAGTGACGGCGGTGCCGGTGGAGTCCCTACCCCCAATGAGGGTCGGCCGACGAGCAGGGACACAAACAACCTCGTGGAAAACGGCACACTGCCCATCCTGCGTCTGGCCCACTTCTTTCTGCTCAACGATGAGGAGGACGAGGAGCACCCTCGTGGCCTGACCAAAGAGCAGATCGATAATCTGGCCACGCGCACCTACGGCCAGGCTAGCCTGGAGGGAGAGGCGGGGCGCGCCTGCAGCGTCTGCATTAATGAGTATGCCCAGGGGAATAAGCTGCGCCGCCTGCCCTGCGCCCACGAGTTCCACATCCACTGCATTGACCGCTGGCTCTCTGAAAACAACACCTGCCCCATTTGCAGGCAGCCCATCCTCCCTGTGCACCAGGACTGACCCTGCCCTGACCCTAGACCGCCACCAGCTACACCTTGCCACCTGTTGGCTGAACTAAGCATGCCCGAGCGGAGTGGACGGTGCATGTACATAGCGCTTTAATGTTTTCATTTATCATTGCGCTATCCATTGAGGGGGGGGGGGGACTATAAATGCAGAGAATTAACAAAGCTTTATTTTTTTAGAAGTATTTTATTTTCAGCACTTTTTTTTTTTCTTCCCCTCCTTGTTTCTGTTTGGCCACTCTGTCATGTTGTCACTGAGGTCCACATGTAAAGATAGGACTTATGCTAATGAGCTACTATAGCCAGCTGCTGCTCCTCTACCTGATGCGCTGTGACATCACCCTGTCACAACCAGACTACAGTAATCAGCCAGACACATCTCTGGACTTGATTTGGTTGAGAACGTGTAAATATGTCACCGCCTCCTGTGTTTTGGGGTTCAGAAGAGAAAGTCCTCAGTCGCATTGCATTTTTAATCAGAAGCAGGAAACAGCCATTTTAAGTTAAAAGCTAATATTGGAATCCTCCATTTTTAAAGCCCCGACATTCCTTTCAAAGTGTCCTCTATGATTTGACATTGTGTGGACAAAGGCTGTCGTGTATCCTGACTTTTGAATGAGTTTTCACTTGGTCAGTGGTCCCAAGGATCCTGTTGTTTGCCCACCTGTTCGGTATATTTCAACCTAGCCATCGAACCCCACAGATCCACAGTGGATGTTCAACATTTCATTCCGTTACAGCCTTTGACACTAAAATATTAGTACCCCAAGTCAGAAAGAAACATCTAAAGAAAAAGATGACCAGGAAAGTGTGTGATTTAGCAGCAAGCACTTGTAGTAGAACTTGTCTGTTACAGAGACAGGCCAATAATGTTGATGCTAGACAAGGAGTTGTGCAATAACATGGAGGGAAGGAAGGACTGTTTTTCATAGTTACATTTTAAAACATTATAGTGCTGTTCTTTCTCCCTTGTTTACTCCTTGGCATCAATGATTAGTTCCTCTGTTGGGAAATAGAGTATCTGCTCAGTAGTATTCTGTCCCTCTACCCTCGGCCTCCTAGAGATACCCCAGTAATCAAAAAGTAGTTCATCACCTCCCACTCCTTCAACGTCTGTGTTTTAAAGTCCCAGTTCTGGTAGAACCTGCCTGTCATGGCCTGATTTCCATGTTCACAAACCAGAAAGGAATGAATAGGTGAAAGCAAAATGGTTCCGGCACCACTCAACCATTTTCTATATCTATCCAATCCTTTCAGATCAGTGAACAACAGATTTCTTCCTCCATTAGCCTGGCCTAGATTTCAATTGGCTTTTCCTGCATGCAGTATCGCCATGTTACCACCAGGGGCAGTATTCACCACAATACAACATGGTGAGAACTGGAGGCCAGTGTTATCGGTGTCCAGGTAGGGCAGGGGTTTTCTGTCATTTGAATCCTGACCTTTGTCATGCAGACCCATGAGACAGGGGTGTGATAATTGGGTAATATTGCTCTTTGTATACTGCAGAATCTGAGCGTACGTGCATTGTGGAGCTGTGAGTGTGATGGATAAGTGTGTGTGTGGTAGAGCTGAAGGAAGTGACAAAACAGAATGTCATATGATTTAGCAGCATTAATCAGTCACCTGAATGTTAATCTAAGACTGAGTGGGAGGGTTTGTGGCCATCGAATTCAGAATTTAGTATTTATTCTGTTCCTATTTAATGAGATCAAAAACATCCTTTGAGATATTGAATACTTATTGTTATGTGATGAGATTAAAACAAACTGTTAAGATTAATGTGTTCTGTTACTGTGTAATATAAATATACAAGGGTTTTCTTCTCTGCTCCTTAACAATGGAATTAAATACAGCTTTGTTATGCCTGGAGTTATTTTGTGTGACTGTGTTTGTTCCTCACACAAAACCACTGTTTTTATCCACATCTCTCCTCCTATGACACGACACGTGATGGTTTCTCTCCCTGTCTTTAATATGACTTTCTCTCTCCCTGGCTACAAATTACTCATAGGCCTATGAAATTAGATGAATGTAACACTTCATTTTTTAAATATCCAAATATTAAATAACCATAGTGCTAATAGTCATATTCCCTATATCCATTTAGCATGCTATTTAACCTAGCTCTGCAGTGTTGGCCTCCTCCAGTCTATGGCTACTGCGTTACTAGGTTATTTTTACACATGACATGTTAGACTATTAATTTATGGCACACATTGGCTACATGCATATCCAGTGGAAGCAAAGTGAGACTGAACGAAGGAACGAGGTTAGCCTTTTTGTGAGTTTGGCTGAGGACGAAGCCGCACGAACACATGGCATCTATGCGCGCCCTCGTCGCTGCTGAGTCGACCCACCACCGCCCTACTGGTCGGTTATGGTTAATCTCCGAGCGAATGCAGCCTTGTCCCGTGCTCGCATTCCCTGCTGTGACAGTGAGCCACTAGCATGCCGGTGCCCCGGACGCCATCTTCCAGCCTGATACAGAACCGCACAAGTTCAGGATGTATTTCAACCGGCGATCGAAGAAGATCCACAGCGAGGGCGGTAAGCGTGGCTAGAGGGGACGACGCATGTACTGTAGTCTACAGCTCCATGGGTATTTATAGGGGTCGAACTGGCAGCGACATAAACATTGCGACGAGGACTGATTGATTGATTCTATTGACAATTTGTGCAATCTGGCCTATTATATATGTGCTTTAGGCTATATTATTGGGACTATAGGGGTTGGGATGGCCTTGTTTATCCCAGGACTGCGGCACGGAGGCGGTGCACCCTGTCATAGGCTACACAGTCAGTGCAGGGCTAATTTTCTATTGGCATGGACTGACTCGGATTGTGGGCTCAGCGTCGAATGCTTTGTATAGCGTAGCGTACTGTGCGTAATTATGCTGTGCAAAAATAATTCAGTAAATACCGGTAGATGGAGACGAGGTTAGTGTAGGTTAGCGGGGACCGAGATGTCATATCCTCACTTTAAACATGCGCACGTAATAGACTAATAGACTAGCCTACAGAAATGCCTATGTAGACTATTTGTCCACGGAATCGATTTACTTTCCCAGGGCGAATGGGTTAATGGTGTGAAGGGTGCAAACTGTCAGGATAGGACATACTTTAGTCCGAGAACACATAACTGCCCACAGTTCGGCACGGTGGGAGAGCCCGTTGTTTAACACAGTCGTTACTTAAAGGCAACGTGACTAAGGGATCTTATTCTAAGCCCCTAGCGGGAAGGCCATCTCACCTGTTAAGGTCACGCGGGACCCACACAGTTGAACACGACATCTGTGCTAGTTTAGGCTACATAATAGAGACATTATCTGGGCCTGTATACTGGTGCAGAATAGTGATTGGTCTTTTGGGGCTATTCATTGCGCTTTTGTCCCCGAAAAAAAACAATGCGTCACAGATGCGCTTTTGCCCTCTATGCGTTACAGGGACAGCAGAAAGCATCATTGCACAGTACTCCCCACACAGCGCATACTTATTTTATCCACGGACTCTAGCCTATGTACACACGGAAAATCCTAGCATGATTATTGGCGTTTTGACCATGTCAGGGAGTGACAGCTATAAGAGGTGTTGGGTCAAGGCTGCAGGGAATAGAGAGGAGGAGGTCAGGGTTTTGGGAGATAGTTGGGGCAGGTTTGATGCAGCAATTGTCCTGGAAGAGGGTATGCATGTGGCTGAATGACCTTGAGTGACTGGCACAATTAACTGGCACAAGTGCATTGTGGCAGGTGTTTGTGTGTGACTGAATGTTTTTCCTCCAACAGGTTCTAGTGAGAGACTCCAGGGAAAGCTGATATTGACAGAAAAGTACTTTTACTCTGGGTTAATAAGGACAGTCGGGACCCAGGAGTCAAGACAGGACAACACATCCGGGAACAAACACTCACACTATCCCTATAGACCTATTAACGGACCCCCCCAGTGACATTTAAGGGAGATGTTGACAGTTCTTATTATATATTGTATGTACAAGTGAGTAACCTGTAAGGTGTGAGATGGGAATGTGGTTTTTGCATATCCCACTCTCCCTGAGACACACTCAGAGAGTGGGGTCAGGGATCAGACATTATTGACAGCTACCCAGGAGCAATTAGGGTTAATTGCCTTGCTCGGGATTCGATCCAGCAACCTTTTGGTTACTTTCCCAATGCTCCTAACCGCCAGGATACCTGCCACCGCATTACTATTCTGTGTGTGTATAGTCCCCAGAGAAGTGTGGTTTACCATGTATAAAGATATAATGATATAAATCAGGCTATTGTCTGTGTGTCTTTCTGGGGACATACACAACATGACCAAAAGTATATGGACACCTTCTCTTGGAACATCTCATTCCAAAATCATGGGCATTAATATGGAGTTGGTCCCCCCTTTGCTGCTACATCATATCAGCCTCCACTCTTCTGGAAAGACTTTCCACTAGATGTTGGAACATTGCTGCTGGGGACTTGCTTCCATTCAGCCACAAGAGCATTAGTGCTGTCGGGCGCTGATGTTGGGCGATTAGACCTGGCTCGCAGTCTGCGTTCCAATTCATCCAAATGGGATTGAGGTCAGGGCTCTGTGCAGGCCAGTCAAGTTCTTCCACACCTATCTTGACAAAAATATTTCTGTGTGTACCTCGCTTTGTGCATTGGGGCATTGTCATGCTGAAACAGGAAAGGGCCTTCCCCAAACTTTTGCCACAAAGTGGGAAGCACAGAATCGTCTAGAATGTCATTGTATGCTGTAGCGTTAAGATTTCCCTTCATTGGAACTAAGGGGCCTGAACCATGAAAAACAGCCCCAGACCATTATTCCTCCTCCACCAAACTTTGCAGTTGGCACTATGCATTGGGGCAGGTAGCTTTCTCCTGACATCTGCCAAACCCAAAATCTTACTACCAGATGGTGAAGTGTGATTCATCACTCCAGAGAACGCGTTTCCACTGCTCCAGAGTCCAATGGCGGCAAGCTTTACACCACTCCAGCCGACGCTTGGCATTGCGCATGGTGATCTTAGGCTTGTGTGCGGCTTCCCGGCCATGGAAATCCATTTTGAGAAGCAGATTGGATCGCCGTAGTGAGTGTTTCTACCGAGGACAGATGATTTTTACGGGCTACAGGCTTCAGCATTGGCGGGCCCATTCTGTGAGCTTATGTGGCCTACCAGTTCGCGGATGTGCCGCTGTTGCTCCAAGACGTTTACACTTCAATATAACAGCACTTCCAGTTGACCGGGGAAGCTTTAGCAGGGCAGAAATTTGACAAATGGTGGCATCCTATGACGGTGCCACGTTGAAAGTCACTGAGCTATTCAGTAAGGCCATTCTACTGCCAACGTTTGTCTATGGAGATTGCATGGCTGTATGCTCGATACTATGCACCTGTCAGCAACGGGTGTTGCTGAAATAGCCAAATCAACTAATTTGAATGGGTATCCACATACCCTTTTTATATATAGTGTATAATTCCTGGTTGTAATGGATGCTAGGTTGTTAAGGATACCATTTGGGGAATGAATGCTCTCTATGGATGGATGTGTGGCTGGCACGGTCAGTCTAGGGAACAAATATGATGAGCTCCAGAAAAGCTTCAGGAGGCAATGTGATCAGTTGGCCACAGAGGAGCACTGTGTACAACCTTCATGGGACTCAAGACAATGTCAACGACATTCCAACAGCATTCACAAGTAGAAACACACACACACACACAGTCTACATAAACACACAGGCACACATACACACACACACACAGTCAATTGCCTCTTCTAGATTCACACCTGAACTCACCTACACACACATTGATTACTTACTCACACTTGTGTTGTTGTGTGGCCAGCCCCGGACAATAGTGGCATTGCGTTACTGACTCTCTGTGTTGTTCTCTTCCGTCCCACGGCTGGTGGCCTACTCCCTTATCTTTGTCTCCCGTCCCACGGCTGGTGGCCTACTCCCTTATCTTTGTCTCCCGTCCCACGGCTGGTGGCCTGCTCCCTTATCTTTGTCTCCCGTCCCACGGCTGGTGGCCTACTCCCTTATCTTTGTCTCCTGTCCCACGGCTGGTGGCCTGCTCCCTTATCTTTGTCTTCCGTCCCACGGCTGGTGGCCTACTCCCTTATCTTTGTCTCCCGTCCCACGGCTGGTGGCCTACTCCCTTATCTTTGTCTCCCGTCCCACGGCTGGTGGCCTACTCCCTTATCTTTGTCTCCTGTCCCACGGCTGGTGGCCTACTCCCTTATCTTTGTCTCCCATCCCACGGCTGGTGGCCTACTCCCTTATCTTTGTCTCCTGTCCCACGGCTGGTTGCCTGCTCCCTTATCTTTGTCTCCCGTCCCACGGCTGGTGGCCTACTCCCTTATCTTTGTCTCCCGTCCCACGGCTGGTGGCCTGCTCCCTTATCTTTGTCTCCTGTCCCACGGCTGGTGGCCTACTCCCTTATCTTTGTCTCCTGTCCCACGGCTGGTGGCCTACTCCCTTATCTTTGTCTCCCATCCCACGGCTGGTGGCCTACTCCCTTATCTTTGTCTCCCATCCCACGGCTGGTGGCCTACTCCCTTATCTTTGTCTCCCGTCCCACAGCTGGTGGCCTGCTCCCTTATCTTTGTCTCCCGTCCCACGGCTGGTGGCCTACTCCCTTATCTTTGTCTCCCGTCCCACGGCTGGTGGCCTGCTCCCTTATCTTTGTCTCCTGTCCCACGGCTGGTGGCCTACTCCCTTATCTTTGTCTCCCGTCCCACGGCTGGTGGCCTACTCCCTTATCTTTGTCTCCCGTCCCACAGCTGGTGGCCTGCTCCCTTATCTTTGTCTCCCGTCCCACGGCTGGTGGCCTACTCCCTTATCTTTGTCTCCTGTCCCACGGCTGGTGGCCTACTCCCTTATCTTTGTCTCCTGTCCCACGGCTGGTGGCCTACTCCCTTATCTTTGTCTCCTGTCCCACGGCTGGTGGCCTACTCCCTTATCTTTGTCTCCTGTCCCACGGCTGGTGGCCTACTGCCTTATCTTTGTCTCCTGTCCCACGGCTGGTGGCCTACTCCCTTATCTTTGTCTCCCGTCCCACGGCTGGTGGCCTACTCCCTTATCTTTGTCTCCTGTCCCACGGCTGGTGGCCTACTCCCTTATCTTTGTCTCCTGTCCCACGGCTGGTGGCCTACTCCCTTATCTTTGTCTCCTGTCCCACGGCTGGTGGCCTACTCCCTTATCTTTGTCTCCCGTCCCACGGCTGGTGGCCTACTCCCTTATCTTTGTCTCCCGTCCCACGGCTGGTGGCCTACTCCCTTATCTTTGTCTCCTGTCCCACGGCTGGTGGCCTACTACCTTATCTTTGTCTCCTGTCCCACGGCTGGTGGCCTACTCCCTTATCTTTGTCTCCTGTCCCACGGCTGGTGGCCTACTCCCTTATCTTTGTCTCCTGTCCCACGGCTGGTGGCCTACTGCCTTATCTTTGTCTCCTGTCCCACGGCTGGTGGCCTACTCCCTTATCTTTGTCTCCTGTCCCACGGCTGGTGGCCTACTGCCTTATCTTTGTCTCCTGTCCCACGGCTGGTGGCCTACTCCCTTATCTTTGTCTCCCGTCCCACGGCTGGTGGCCTACTCCCTTATCTTTGTCTCCCGTCCCACGGCTGGTGGCCTACTCCCTTATCTTTGTCTCCCGTCCCACGGCTGGTGGCCTACTCCCTTATCTTTGTCTCCCGTTCCACGGCTGGTGGCCTACTCCCTTATCTTTGTCTCCTGTCCCACGGCTGGTGGCCTGCTCCCTTATCTTTGTCTTCCGTCCCACAGCTGGTGGCCTACTGCCTTATCTTTGTCTCCCATCCCACGGCTGGTGGCCTACTCCCTTATCTTTGTCTTCCGTCCCACAGCTGGTGGCCTACTGCCTTATCTTTGTCTCCCATCCCACGGCTGGTGGCCTACTCCCTTATCTTTCTCCCGTCCCACGGCTGATGGCCTGCTCCATGATTTCTGTCTCCCCCAGAGCAGTTAGTGTTGACTCCCATTAGTCAGTAGGAGTCTCCTGACCACCTGGACCCCGAGCGGGGCGTCGGCGTGGCCGCCATGCGCTCTCGCCTCACTGACAGGTTTGACAGAAGTGAGTTAGAGTCTTGTCTTACACAGGCTGGCCTGGCTGGCGCCCCTCACTGCTTGGAGTTCACAGGCTGGTCTGGTTGGCGCCCCTCACTGCTTGGAGTTCACAGGCTGGTCTGGCTGGCGCCCCTCACTGCTTGGAGTTCACAGGCTGGCCAGGCTGGCGCCCCTCACTGCTTGGAGTTCACAGGCTGGCGCCCCTCACTGCTTGGAGTTCACAGACTGGTCTGGCTGGCACCCCTCACTGCTTGGAGTTCACAGGCTGGCCAGGCTGGCGCCCCTCACTGCTTGGAGTTCACAGGCTGGCACCCCTCACTGCTTGGAGTTCACAGGCTGGCCAGGCTGGCGCCCCTCACTGCTTGGAGTTCACAGGCTGGCCAGGCTGGCGCCCCTCACTGCTTGGAGTTCACAGGCTGGCACCCCTCACTGCTTGGAGTTCACAGGCTGGCCAGGCTGGCGCCCCTCACTGCTTGGAGTTCACAGGCTGGCGCTCCTCACTGCTTGGAGTTCACAGGCTGGCCAGGCTGGCGCCCCTCACTGCTTGGAGTTCACAGGCTGGCACCCCTCACTGCTTGGAGTTCACAGGCTGGTCTGGCTGGTGCCCCTCACTGCTTGGAGTTCACAGGCTGGCCAGTCTGGCGCCCCTCACTGCTTGGAGTTCACAGGCTGGCGCCCCTCACTGCTTGGAGTTCACAGACTGGTCTGGCTGGCACCCCTCACTGCTTGGAGTTCACAGGCTGGCCTGGCTGGCGCCCCTCACTGCTTGGAGTTCACCAGGCTGGCCAGGCTGGAGACCCTCACTGCTTGGAGTTCACAGGCTGGCCAGGCTGGAGACCCTCACTGCTTGGAGTTCACAGGCTGGCCTGGCTGGCGCCCCTCACTGCTTGGAGTTCACCAGGCTGGCGCCCCTCACTGCTTGGAGTTCACCAGGCTGGCCAGGCTGGAGACCCTCACTGCTTGGAGTTCACTAGTGCGTGCACTGGAATAGTAACCTTTAATGACTAGAGCAGCGGTCGGGGCCAATCAATTCAAGGAGTGAATTTCAATTGAAAATGAACCCCAACCCTGGACTAGAGCACAGTGGTGGTCACTAAACCCTGATACTAGAGACACACTACTTTCTAGGACCAGGGCTGGTGACCGCTGGACTAGAGCACAGTGGTGGTCACTAACCCTGATACTAGAGACACACGACTTTCCAGGACCAGGGCTGGTGACCGCTGGACTAGGCTGGTCTGCCTGTCTGCAGAGTGACTTTATGTGCTCGTTGACATACGATCACATATACACATACTGTATAAACCACCATGTATTCACTCTGCAAGATCTTGTACACATATCGAAAGACACACAAAACACACACAAGAACATGGTCACATACAGTTGAAGTCGGAAGTTTACATACACCTTAGCCAAATACATTTAAAGTTAGTAAAAATTACCTGTCTTACGTCAGTTAGGATCACCACTTTATTTTAAGAATGTGAATTGTCAGAAAAAGAGAGAATGATTTATTTCTGCTTTTATTTCTTTCATCACATTCCCAGTGGGTAAGACGTTTAAATACACTCAATTAGTATTTGGTAGCATTGCCTTTCCATTGTTTAACTTGGATCAAACATTTCATTTAGCCTTCCACAAGCTTCCCACAATAAGTTGGGTGAATTTTGGCCCATTCCTCCTGACAAAGCTGGTGTAACTGAGTCAGGTTTGTAGCCCTCCTTGCTCGCACACACGTTTTCAGTTCTGCCCACAAATTGTCTATAGGATTAAGGTCAGGGCTTTGTGATGGCCACTCCAATACCTTGACTTTGTTGTCCTTAAGCCAGTTTACCACAACTTTGGATGTACTGTATGCTTGGGGTCAAGATCCATTTGCGATCAAGTTTTAACTTCCTGACTGATGTCTTGAGATGTTGCTTCAATATATCCACATAATTTTCCTACCTCATGATGCCATCTATTTTGTGAAGTGCACCAGTCCCTCCTGCAGCAAAGCACCCCCACAACATGATGCTGTCGTGCTTCCCGGTTGGGATGGTGTTCTTTGTCTTGCAAGCCTCCCTCTTTTTCTTCCAAACATAACAATGGTCATTAGGGCCAAACAGTTCCATTTTAGTTTCATCAGGCCAGAGGACATTTCTCAAAAAAATCCAATCTTTGTCCCCATGTGCAGTTGCTAACCGTAGTCTGGCTTTTTTATGGCAGTTTTGGAGCAGTGGCTTCTTCCTTGCTGAGCGGCCTTTCAGGTTATGTCGATATAGGACTCGTTTTACTGTGGATATCGATACTTTTGTACCTGTTTCCTCCAGCATCTTCACAAGGTCCTTTGCTGTTGTTCTGGGATTGATTTGCACTTTTCGCACCAAACTGCGTTCATCTCTAGGAGACAGAACGCGTCTCCTTCCTGAACGGTATGACGGCTGCACGGTCCCATGGTGTTTATACTTGCATACTATTGTTTGTACAGATGAACGTGGTACCTTCAGCCATTTGGAAATTGCTCCCAAGGATGAACCAGACTTGTGGAGGTCTACAATATTTCTTGGCTGATTTCTTTTGACTTTCCCATGATGTCAAGAAAAGAGGCACAGAGTTTGAAGGTAGACCTTGAAATACATCTACAGGTACACCTCCTATTGACTCAAATGATGTCAATTAGCCTATCAGAAGCTTCTAAAGCCATGACATAATTTTCTGGAATTTCCCAAGCTGTTTAAAGGCACAGTCAACTTAGTGTATGTAAACTTCTGACCAACTGGAATTGTGATACAGTGAATTATAAGTGAAATAATCTGTCTGTAAACAATTGTTGGAAAAATGACTTGTGTCATGCACAAAGTAGATGTCCTAACCGACTTGCCAAAACTATAGTTTGTTAACAAGACATTTGTGGAGTGGTTTAAAAACTAGTTTTCATGACTCCAACCTAAGTGTATGTAAACTTCCAACTTCAACTGCATATGTAAATAAAACACTTACTTGTGACCCATGCGTATGCACATGGCATGAATTAACCATGCACATAGATTCATGCATGTGTTTCGGTTGACTGTTGGGTTGGGTGAGAGTGAGTGAGTGAGAGGGTGAGCAGGCGAGTAGTTAACTGCATGTTGGGCCATTGCATGTGTAAATGCATTGCCACTGTAATAGTGGGCACTACTGTGTATTTTTATTTTTTTGCTTTGTGTGAATGTGTGTCTGTGCATGCGTGAACCGTACAGTATATGTGATTAGGTATAACTGTATTATCCTGTCTCTGGTCTCACCTGTAGGATTATCAGTGTATGGATTAGCAGGTAGAGGAAGTTGCAGAGCAGACAGAGAGAGGATTACTACTCCAGCTTGTGCTGTAGGAAAGAGGCTTTCTCTCCTCTACTAATTGTTCACTCCATCGTCTTGGTAACTGGACCCACTGGCCACCACAGCAGACCTGCAGGTCAACCTTGACCAGGAAGTAAACGACCTGGCTAGAGGTCACTTTAGGAACAGGGACAGCCATGGAACCTCGTAGGGGTCAGACGGTCAGACTCCGCTGCTCTGTAGGTAATGCTTTCCTGTAATGGGAGGGGCAACGAATCAACACAGGGAGACTGGTGGGCGATTGGGGAACCTCCGATTCACCAAGAAGTTTTCAGAGGGTGGGACCTTCAAGTGGGCTGTCTGAATTTGTAGTTTGCTTATTTTTAGTCACATGACTGACTTTGTATGCCTGTTTTACAGATAGTCAAAACCATAAGCCAAAACAAGAAACACTGAGCGTCGCTATCTGACTGTCACATTCAATTGGTGGACATCATAATTAGGACTGTAGCGGTCACAAAATTTAGTTAGCCTGTGATTGTCAAGCATATAACTGCCGGTCTCACGGTAATTGACCGTTTATTAACATAAACACGTTTAGCATCTCTTGGCTTCCACTGATGCAGACCTTTGGAAAATCTACTTTTTAAAAAGTCTAATAAATCCATGTAATATAGCCTACACCTTCACAATAAATCCATTATTTATTTTAGACTGGTCTAAAGAAACATGACATGAAGAAAATGTAGTCCATTTCAGAAGAACAGAATAGCATACTCTGAGTTGTCTTTATGTTAGGTCCTGATCTGGCTATGCCATATGGCTGTGGGCTACACTATTTCATTTAGCAGACAAGAGTAGCTTAGAATTCCATGGAATTATTTTATAGTATGAAGAATACAACTGAACAAAGCTGAATAAAATATGAAGGATATCTTCTCCAAACGATTTGAGGGAGTGTGCACATGCGGCTCATTGTTGAGCAGTTAACAAAGAGGAGGATCCCATCAGTTTTCTATAGGCTAGGCCTAATATATTTATTTCTCAACTTTCCTAATATTAAGCACATTACTTGTCTTTACAGGAGTATAGCCTACCTGGCTGGCATGAAAATGAACCACGGGAAAAGCGTCCTCCACTCGCTATTTAAGTGCTTAGATGACATGTATCCCCCCTGTTTCAAGCCATATGCGTGATAATGGTCCATTCTAAATCAAAACAAATTTCACACATTATTTAGTATATGTAAAGACAAGATTAAATCAAGAATAGTCTGATGGGTGACAATATTAGCCTATCAATTTATATATTATATATTATCACTTATGAATGACGCCCAGCATAAGGCAAGAAACAATACATAACTTTTTTTAAATCATAGTCCCAGACCTGTAGCCTAGACCATATTTTATTAATGTTTTATTTAACTAAGCAGGTCAGTTAAGAACAAATTGTTATTTACAATGACGGCCGACCCCGGCCAAACCCTCCCTTAACCCAGATGACGCTGGGCCATTTGTGTGCCACCCAATCACGGCCGGTTGGAATCTGGAATCGAACCAGGGTCTGTAGTGACACCTCTAGCACTGAGATGCAGTGCCTTAGACTGCTGCGCCACTTGGGAGCCCATAAGCCTCTATGTTTTGATAAGGTTTGTATCACAACTAAAGGGGCCAAATAACTTCTTAAAATGAAGCACATTAATCCGCTTTACAATGGGTGTAGAGCCTAACTGGCATACATTCGCGCTTATAGCCTACTGCCGTGTGTGCATTGCTGTTCTTGTAATGTGAAAAAATAGCCCAATAATTTATACAAAATGTAAAGCTAAACGTTCTCATGTGTTGTGTCAGCCTTATAGCGTAAAAAAGTGTTTTTGATGCTAGTGGTTGTATTAATTTGGGATCTATCGCATCACACAACTGTCCCAGACTATGTTTGGAATATTTATTTCTCGGACAGAATCGGGCAACTTTTGTACTGTGGGGGATAGTAGATTGACATAAGCTAGTGCTTTTGCTGTCCGTTAGGCCTACTCACCTTGTTGGCTGACGAAAAGTAAATGTGGACAGTTCTAATATCTTCAATATGCGCCTCGGAAATGGATAGGACACGTGCATATGTGTATGTCTTCACTTGTAGCATGTGAGAAAGACCCAATCACGTGATGGAGAGCCATGTGAGTGGGATGTGAGTCGAAGCACGCAGCACAAAGGGAGAAGGGAATTCAAATGATTATATTCAACCCAAGGGCACAGCGGCTAATGGCCGCGAAAAAAAGGCATTACCGCCACACAAGGGGATTGCGTCGGGAAATCCGAGGTATTATCAAGTGCTTCTCAAATTGTGAATAAGAGACTTCGAGCTTGCACTTGCTAGCTAATTTGTCCTATTTAGCTAGCTTGCTGTTGCTAGCTAATTTGTCCTGGGATATAAACATTGCGTTGTTATTTTATTTTATTCTCTCATTTTGTCTGTCATAGTTGAAGTGTACCTATGATGAAAATTACAGGCCTCTCATCTTTTTAAGTGGGAGAACTTGCACAATTGGTGGCTGACTAAATACTTTTTTGCCCTACTGTGTGTGTGTGTGTGTGTGTGTACATACATATATATATATATATATATATATATATATATATATATATATATATATATATATATATATATATATATATGTATGTGTATATATATGTATGTGTATATATATATATATATATATATATATATGTATGTGTATATATATGTATGTGTATATATATATATGTATGTGTATATATATATATATATATGTATGTGTATATATATATATGTATATATATGTGTGTATGTGTATATATATATATATATATGTATATATATATATATATATATATATATATATATACACATATATATATACACATACATATTTATAAATATGCATAAATAATAAAAACACTGCAGCCTGCAGGTAGAAAGTATCCTATTGTAGCCTATTACCGGAGAGTAGCGGAAGAATCTGAGAAAGCCAGTAGGAGCAGAGGAGGATGGTCTGGACAGGTTAAGGTTTTTTCTTCTGGTTATTGTGATCTCTGGCTCCCTCTTGAGTCATGTGTGTCTTATTTTATCAGACAGTGTGCTTATTAAAGCATCAGACAAGCTCAATGCATACATGGTGTGTGTCTACATATGGAAGAATACACGTTAAATAATGTCGACCAATCGACTTGTCAAAAGAACAGACGACTTTCAATCGACCAATACTTGTTTTAGTCGGGGTCAGCCCTAATCAAAACAAATCATCCTGAGGCCCTGTAGCTGTCTTATTCCTTCTTCACTGCATTGTCTTTCACCTTGTTGCATCCTCTGCTAAAAATGTACACTCCTACGTGATCACAACCTCCTCTCCTCCTCTCTCTCCCCAGTGAGCTGTGAGATAGATGGTGGGAGGTGATTTATTTGCCTGTTGTTTACTGTGCAATAAGCCACTAAGAGAGGAGACACATGGTGCGTTCCTCTGCGCAGGCATTTCTGACACATGCCAGATCCTACAACGCCTGGATAGGCATTTTACTTATCAGCTAACCACATATTTTATAGCAATCTGGTGCCTAACGACGTGGCAGGCAACCATTGGTTGATGCGTGCAACGTCTGAGCAAGGTAACGTGACCACAGTGATCAGTCTGCTCAGATGACCTTTGACCCGGTCTCCTGTGAACTAGCCCCAGACGACCAGGAGGCTCCCTGCATGAATCTTTATGAGCGGTTGGAACATTTGGTCCTGGATATCTGCTATGTGTGCAGGATTGTGTTCCAGTCCAGCTGTAGCACCTGATTAAACATATCCTAAAAGGCACTGCATGGTCAATCTGACGTCTGCATTGGCCGTGAAGCATTTTACAGGGATACGGCCTCTGCAGTAGTCAGGGCATTCATTCTTCTTGCGCTTCACGGAGCAGCGTTGAGCTGTTGAGAAGGAAGTTGTCAAGGATGTAAGTTTGTGTTTATACAGGACCTCCCGCCCCCACCTACCGTCAACCAATCATGTCAATGCGGATCTCTACCCTCCGCATTGTTACAAAATTTGGGAGGCGCCCGGCGATGCGGTACGGAGATCAATTTGGCCTCTGCAAGCCTCTGGAGGGTCCACAACTGCGTCACAACCTCCATACGGAGCCTTCAACCACATTTTCAGATCAAGCATAAATTGTTTCTAAGCCTGCGCACACTGTGACACCTGTATGTTACCTGATCTGCCTAACAAGACCTTACTGTGATCTCCACTCCTCCTAGACATGTGTCCCTGTCCCCATTCCAGTGGAGAACAGGATGTGTATGAATATTGATGCTATCAGGGGCTGTAATGACCATCTGTTCTGCTTTCAACCTGGCCATTTCAGCCTAGTCATTTGACAGAGGTTACACACAGAAATAACTTAGCACACAGAGGGAAAGCTCGGCTGCCTTGTATTATTTTTCTGAATTATTGATGGAATAATGATGGCTGTTTTCAATTCCAGCCCCACAAGGCGATCCAAACAGGGCCCAATATTGTAAGAATTGATTGGCAATTGTATTGCTAGTGAAGTTTGGAGTAGAACCTGAAATTTGTTAGAAATCGAGCTGCAGTAGGGCCAATATTGCAGTTTGTGGCTATGATTTCATATAGCCTGCCCTGAATAGTGAATGTAGTGCCTGAACCGTATAAGGCCCTAGGAAACAGTGTGGGAAACTGAGGAACGTGATCTCTTGATGGATGACGCGTCCCCTTACAAGTGTAAAATAAACTGGTAAAACAAGCCTGCAAAAAAATATGCCAGACAGCAGACACTATACCAGCCTCGCTCAGGGGGCTACTGTCCCTTTAAATCCGGAGCCCTCAGCCCGCCCTTAGATGGGAACACCCGTAGTCAAGCCTTAGCGGGAGACTGGGGCGGTTGTCTGGTTTCGGAGCATCATTTAGGGAGGCAATTTTTAATGGCCATGCCGAGAAAAAGGCTTTTCTAAACCGCCAGAGACGGCCCGATGAAACGGAGCCGGCGGAGGTCTGTGGGCTTGGGATATTCTCACAACCAGGACTCGGGAGCTTACTCAACAGCGAGGCGGAGGGAAAGGAGACGAGTGACGGGCGTGCTCCAGCTGTCCTCGCCGAGGCTCGTTGTGCCAGCTGGGTAAACTATTCCGCAACTGCTTGCCTCTCACTCCCCCCTCCGTTATTTAGCGCGATGATAGAAAATGTTCCTCCGACGCTCAGTGGGTGTGCGAGTCGTGCGGATCACTGATTCGCCTTGATTTTAAACGAGACAACAACAAAAGAGGGGTGACCCAGTATGGAAGCAGTGCCGCGCGATTCATGCCGCGTCGGTTCAGGTTCTCTTGGGTGATAATGCAGGTGCTCTGTGCGCACATAGGACGATGTAACAAGTCCCCAATTGTGTTAGATAAACAAATACACAAGGTTTCCGCAACGATAAAAGGAGTCAAACCAACGGTGTTTGTTTGAACATTGTACATCCCTCAGCACATTCTATACAGATGGTCCCGTGGGCGTTGAGCGGCTTGTGTGTGTATTGGTGATGGTGCAACAGCATCGAGCGAGGCGAGAGCGCACTGAAAGAAGAGGGGCTGTTTGGAATGGGGAGGGGGGAATTCATTGACATCGACCGCCACTCCGCCAGTTTACATCAGAATACAGTTAGCCCTACCTACCTGTTATTTATGCCCTCCGCTGTTTAACTTTAAACAACGTCTCGTATGTCTCTGTCTCCCCCACACACATACTTACCCTAGCCTTATCTTTCTCCCATCAATCGAACCGTGCAGGACCCTCTTACTCATCCGCCGGGTACCACAAGGCAGATGATGAGATGTCTGGGACTACTTCTCAGGCGGATCCCACAGATGCCACGGCGCGGACGATTCTGCTCAACCAACCTCAGAACACCAAGTTCTGTGATAACCATGTCAGGTAAAATTTAATCTGGCTACAGCATCTTTATCATCAAGTTTGCCTTTCCAGACGGTTTGTGATATTATGATTGCCTACAATACAGTTTGTTGATACTTTTAGGAATTTGTTTTTTACATTTTTATTTTGTTTTAGTTAAATTGTTTTTGTGATTGCCCAATGGTCTTATTATTGATAGGCTATAGGAGATAATGGGCCATTTACGGAGCAGTAAATTCTGGTTGTAAATTATAATCAATTATGTATTAAATGACCTCCGATGATTGGAGAAAGGCATCAACGGGTTGTTGTTTTAGGACTCCCCTGTTAGTGTCGGTCTGAAGAAAGTGCTTCACGTGAACATTTAGGCTACTGTCATGTGACCGATTGTAGCTTTTTTTTTGCCCATCATATCAAAACATCTAAGGTTTTTTTGTTGAGCTTCACAATCAATTTAAGATATTTTCGGTTGATTTGGACATGATCGGTCCCATGACTTGAATGGGATTTGTGCCACAAATGCTAAATTGTTAGCATGTGGAAACAGTGCCTGGGAAACTAAACCAAATCATGGATTTCTGTCATACCTTGTCCATAGACTACTTACAGGGTAAGGAAACCAATGTGTAATTTTGTAATTTGGGTGAACTATTCCTTTAATCGATAATGACTCATGTATTTTTAAAGCAGGCACTGAAAGAAAGGTAACTAACTACAGATAGTTAATAGAACTGCCTCAGATGGTCATGGAAGAGATTTAGTAGTCTAGCATGAAATGAAATAGAATAGAACAGGTTCCATTCAAAGTTTGAAACAAATTTGTTTTGCTCAGGAAAAATATCCCCAAATCTAACAAGATCTACAGTATGATCCAGGTCTGGTCACTGGTCATTTTACTCTGTGCTGTCCTGATCAGATGAAGCAAACAACCTTCTCACACTACATTTTAAAATGGATACTCATTCCTTCAATTCAGGAAGTACTCTGAAATTACAATTATCTTCTATGCTTTTCAATTAGGAATAATTGGAATTTGGCTTACCTTCTGAATTCCCTGTAATTTAAATTGTTCCCAACCCTGGTAAGCAGAGGATCTGGCCTTAACAAATCCAGTCTCTAAAGCGAAAACATTCACAACCAGTTGGTTAATGATTTGGTGTGTGGCTATCTCTCATGGGTTGGGTTCTGGGTAGGGCCCAAACGGAATCTTCATTTGTGTGGAATCTCTTTTACAAACACCCTCCCAGCTGTCGGCTGCATATTCGATGGTGACGACGACACTGGAGCTATAACTGTTGAGTCGTATAGCTTTGCAGACCAATGTATTGTTTTACATTTGTTATTACCCCTCAGTGTATTTATGTTGGCTTGAGGAGAGATAGGGTTGAGTTCAGTGGTGTGCAGCACAGTGGTGTGCAGCACAGTGGTGTGCAGCACAGTGGTGTGCAGCACAGTGGTGTGCAGCACAGTGGTGTGCAGCACAGTGGTGTGCAGCAATGTCGGAATGTTCAAATATAACTTTTGTAGAATAGTTATGCTTCTCTGTTATGTAGAATAGGAAATCATGTTGGCTTTATACTCTATCTGGAACATTTAGGAGACTACGCCCTCCTGAACATTACCCTGCCGCCTATAGAATCCATCAGGTGCTAGTTACGTGGGGCAATCGGCAAACACACCTCACCGATCTGTCTTTACTGTCAGGAGATTAAATTCTGCTCTGAAAGGGGCCTATTTCAGGTCCGTTAATGAGATTAAGGTGGGCCTTCGTCAAATTGTCTCATTGGATCACCAGGCCATTTACTGGCCTGTGATTGGACAGTCTGTCTCTGGAGCCATGCCCTGTGTATGTCTGTGTTTTGTGTTTTAGTGCTTCACTGGTCCTATTGATTACTCTGAGATTAAATTCCTATAGCTCTTATCCCCTCACGTCTTCTGTTTTCCTCTTCCACCTCTTCTGTTTTCCTCTTCCACCTCTTCTGTTTTCCTCTTCCACCTCTTCTGTTTTCCTCTTCCACCTCTTCTGTTTTCCTCTTCCACCCCTTCTGTTTTCCTCTTCCACCTCTTCTGTTTTCCTCTTCCACCTCTTCTGTTTTCCTCTTCCACCCCTTCTGTTTTCCTCTTCCACCTCTTCTGTTTTCCTCTTCCACCTCTTCTGTTTTCCTCTTCCACCTCTTCTGTTTTCCTCTTCCACCCCTTCTGTTTTCCTCTTCCACCTCTTCTGTTTTCCTCTTCCACCTCTTCTGTTTTCCTCTTCCACCTCTTCTTTTTTCCTCTTCCACCCCTTCTGTTTTCCTCTTCCACCTCTTCTGTTTTCCTCTTCCACCCCTTCTGTTTTCCTCTTCCACCTCTTCTGTTTTCCTCTTCCACCCCTTCTGTTTTCCTCTTCCACCCCTTCTGTTTTCCTCTTCCACCCCTTCTGTTTTCCTCTTCCACCTCTTCTGTTTTCCTCTTCCACCCCTTCTGTTTTCCTCTTCCACCCCTTCTGTTTTCCTCTTCCACCTCTTCTGTTTTCCTCTTCCACCCCTTCTGTTTTCCTCTTCCACCTCTTCTGTTTTCCTCTTCCACCCCTTCTGTTTTCCTCTTCCACCCCTTCTGTTTTCCTCTTCCACCCCTTCTGTTTTCATCTTCCACCCCTTCTTTTTTCCTCTTCCACCCCTTCTGTTTTCCTCTTCCACCCCTTCTGTTTTCCTCTTCCACCCCTTCTTTTTTCCTCTTCCACCCCTTCTTTTTTCCTCTTCCACCCCTTCTGTTTTCCTCTTCCACCTCTTCTGTTTTCCTCTTCCACCTCTTCTGTTTTCCTCTTCCACCCCTTCTGTTTTCCTCTTCCACCCCTTCTGTTTTCCTCTTCCACCTCTTCTGTTTTCCTCTTCCACCTCTTCTGTTTTCCTCTTCCACCCCTTCTGTTTTCCTCTTCCACCTCTTCTGTTTTCCTCTTCCACCTCTTCTCTGCCTTCGCTACATGTTTTCTTCACGTCCCTGAGTCAAATCAAATTGTATTTGTCACATGCGCTGAATACAACCGGTGTAGACCTTACAGTGAACTGCTTACTTACAAGCCCTTAATTAACCAACAGTGCTCTAAGAAGTTTTTAAGAAAAAAATAGATAATTAAAAACATTTTTTTTTTTTACTTAACATAATTAAAGGCAGCAGTAAAATAACAATAGTGAGTTGATGTGCGGGCCACCGGTTAGTCCAGGTAATTGAGGTATTGTGTCCCTGTGTATCTGTGTCCCTTTGTCCCTGTGCATGAGTGAAAATCTCCTCCACCTATCAATCAGTTGCCACAGCAACACAACCACCGTCAACGAATAGTTGGCGTAGATGGTGTCCCTAGACACTGCTCTAGGATCAGCTTGAACTCGACAGTTTCCTAACCTTAACCATTAGGGAAGAAATGTAAAAACGGACCATACATCAGTCTCTAGGCGCAATCATAACTCATTAACAAACACAGTAACCACAGTAACACTCAGACAACCACCTTAGATCTGTTACATCTCAATATACTGTAATTACCACAACCATAAACTGCCCTGATACCATCACAGCAATTACATGGCCACATTATAAACAAACATTTTTCCACTAGCAACCAACTACTTTATGACAGAACTGTGTGTGTGGTATCATTTGTCTGTTAGATTAGATATAAGCAGGTTTAACGTGTGAATCAGATGAGGTATGAACACACTGAGGTACCAGAAGAAGGTGTGTGTATCTGGGTCAGCAGGTGCTGTTATGTCTATTTGATGTCCTGATCTTTGTGTGTGACTGTGGGCTCGTAGTTATGGTAGTTATGTTTGTCTCTCAAAAAACTCTTACAGTTGTTGGCTATTAGCAATGCTAATAATTGCTGTTGTCTGAGCCATACAGGTGATTGACTGACAAGGTGAGCCTTCCAAGGCCTCATACACCCCTATTTAGGAGGTTTGGTCTAAATATAAAGCTTTGAACAGTGAGGTTCGGTCCATTTGCAGGAGTGTGAAGGTGTGCAGCCCATAATAGATCCTTGGTAACACTTTACTTGACACCCAACGCCATAACATGTTATGCCGCGGTCATAACCATGTCAGAAATGGTCAAAACACTGTCATGACCCATATGTTTAGACCTGTGACATATATTGTGTTATTTTATGGCTGGTTATGACACCTGCATTTATTCAAATGTGTTTTTTCCCTGACAAGAAGTTTCCTTTTGTTTGAAAGTTTGTTTCTTATGTCCTTTGTTGTTGTAATGAATTCTTTACGGTCATGTTTTTTTTTCCCATCATATTTTAAATAACTTGTATAAAATACTCTTTATGGCAATGTCATAATTCATTGTGACCATCCTGTGTCACTTAACTTGGACTAAGAAAATACACTTCACCATTTGTCTGTTAGATGAGATATAAGCATCTTTAATGTGTGGGTCAGATGTGCTTATCGCAACACACTGTGGTACCAGAAGAAGGGGTGTGTGCGCGTGTGTTTACACGTGTGCGTGTGTGTGTGCGTGTGTTTACACGTGTGTGTGTGCGTGCTTGCACGTGTGTGCTTGCACGTGTGTGTGTGTGTGTGTGTGTGTGTGTGTCTGTATCCGGTTCAGCTGTTGCGTCTGCTATTTGATATCCTGGTCTTTGTGTGTGACTGTGGGCTTGTTGCAGGGAGACCATTTTTTTAAGGGCCACGCCGAGAAAATCCTTTTCCAGACCACCAGAGACGGGCCTGTGGGCTTGGGGTATTCTCACATTTCAGAACATGTTAAAATAACATGAACATACTGTTGACATGCAGGCTATGGTGTAATGGAATGTCTTTCCTTGTGTGGTGGGTTTTGTGGGTTTTGACACTCTCTTATGTAGGTGTCATAACCAGCTATAATAATATATCCAACAGGTCTAAATGTGTGTCAAGACAGTGTTATAGCCATGTTATAATGCTAGCTATAGTAAAGTGCTGCCTGATCCGGTAATGTTTTGCTGCCTGATCCGGTAATGTTTTGCTGCCTGTAACAGGAATTTCCAGTTGAACAAGAAGGAGGGCAGCCATTGAAAACAGACCGAAATCATTTCAGTTCAATTGCAAGTTGCAACATGCAGCTCCTGGAGACGGGCCCTTTTCTCTTCTAACCAGACACCACTCAATGTTCTCTAAACATCAGCCTGAGAGGATTGTACCAAGTCAAAACAGAAGGCACTGTCGTTGCCTGCTGCTACAGAATCACACAGTATTCATATTGTCATCAACACTATAAGAATCAGTGTGTCCTCGGTCCTTACACCTTCAGGAGCTCTCACGTCATTCACTGTTAACGATATGAGAACAATCCAGGAGATCCGGTCTAGTGACCATCAGTCAGTACACAAATATGAGTCACAAATAGAACACTGGAAATCATGTGCATTACAGAAAAGGGAAAACATAAATATGCTAATTGTTAATTACTATTAACTGAATATTAACGTTATTCATCTTAAATATTCCCATTTCACCGCCATAGGACATTTTGAGTCTAATTGTGTTGTCTCTGTAATGGGGTTTCATGTGCATCGATCATTTTAGTAGAGATTTTTGAAGAATGTTTTGAAGAAGGGATTTAAACTCTAGTGACTACCTCTGTGTTACCTTGGAGAACATCGAGAAAGTCAAATCAAACTCCCTATTTTTGTCTACAGTATACTCACAGCCCAAGGGGGATTACTTTTTTGGTGTGCGGATGTGTGTTTCATTACCGTGGTGACTAACCCTGTGTTTTACATGTATCCCCCTCCTCCTACTTCTCCTCCTTCTCAGTACCACTAAGTACGGCGTGCTCACCTTCCTGCCTCGTTTCCTGTACGAGCAGATCCGCCGGGCCGCCAATGCCTTCTTCCTCTTCATTGCCCTGATGCAGGTAGGCCACGCCCAGTACATGTGGTTTACTCTGGAGGGAGCAACGTCCTGGAGCATTCAGATAGAAATGTGTTGACAATATATGATTCTCTGTGGAGTAGAACTATGAAACAAATCAGCTCTATCTATTACATTTCTATCTGTAACCTGCACTGACAACCTGACCGTGTCTAACCAAACCGTCAGCGTTTCTTCAACATTGTCTCTGCGCTCTTCCTCTCAGCAAATCCCTGATGTGTCTCCTACGGGTCGCTACACCACTCTGGTACCACTCATCTTCATCCTCACTGTGGCCGGGATCAAAGAGATCATAGAGGACTATGTAAGTAGGACGGACACGGGTCAGCAGTCACGGGTCAGCAATCATGGGTCAGCAGTCACAGGTCAACTCCTCCGCTGTGGAACAACACCCTGCAGAGTTTATAAATCTCCACCTCTGTTCCAAAACAATTGCTTAGCCGGCACAGTGCCATTCTTGTGCATCTAATGTGAAAGAAAAAGGGAGGGAGACTGGTAAGGAGCTCACACCCCCCCCTCTGTCTCTTTACAGCAAAGACACAAGGCAGACAACACAGTCAACAAGAAAAAGACCACAGGTATTGGACATGTGTGACGCCGTGCTAGTCAGTTTCATGAGTGAATTCCATGTAGCTTATGGGAATAGACAGTTGTGCTTTAGGAAAGAGCAGCAGTATATGACATGTTTAGGCTAACAGCTCTGTTGTCATTGTGTCTCAGTTCTGAGGAATGGAGCCTGGCAGACTATCATATGGAAACAGGTACCATTACCCTCATCCTCTCAACAGCCTGTCTGACTAGTGGTTACAGATGGAGCTCACACTTTCCACAACACACCTGAACATGGAAAATGTCCTAACTAAGACTGCATGGCTCATTCTGTACCTCTCCAGAATGTTCTCTGGCATTTTTCTTCACGTTGTTGAGTATTCTTTCTATCTAATGCTGAGCTTGCTCTGACCGAGGGACGCGTCAGACTTAAACATCCACAGTAAAGCTACTTGCTGCTCACTGTCACTTTCTCTCTCCCTCTCTCCATCATCCCTCCCTCTCTCCACCATCCCTCCCTCTCTCCACCATACCTCCCTCTCTCCACCATACCTCCCTCTCTCCACCATCTCTCCCTCTCTCCACCATCTCTCCCTCTCTCCACCATCTCTCCCTCTCTCCACCATCTCTCCCTCTCTCCACCATCCCTCTCTCTCTCTCTCTTTCTATTCCCCTGACTCACTTTATCTTGCATCTCTCTCTCTTCCCCCCCATCCATTTTCAATGTCATTCTCACCTCATGCTGTTGCATTTCTGTGTCCTGGCCACAAGGTGGCAGTAGGAGACATAGTGAAGGTGACCAATGGGCAGCATCTTCCAGCTGACATGGTCATAGTGTCCTCCAGGTTGGTTTGCGGTCTTGTGTTTTTGTGTGGTCAGTGTTAGTTAAAGTGGTGTTTGATCAGTGTTGTCAGGCTAGTAATAGGGGAGGCATTGAGGGTTGTCACCATTATGTTTGATCAATGATTCAATATTGTCATTTGACCGTTGCATAGATGAATGTTGTGGTAAAGTTGGACTCCATCTCTCTCCACAGTGAGCCTCAGGCCATGTGTTATACTGAGACCTCCAACCTGGACGGAGAAACCAACCTGAAAATCAGACAGGTGAGACGCGTGCGGAATGACCCCAACGCTGTGCTTTATCGACCTCCGGAGGAGGAGCTGGTGATGGGACTGCTCTAACAGGGTGTGTGTGTGTATTTCAGGGTCTCCCTCTCACAGCTGGTCTCCAGTCTCTGGAGGAGCTGATGGGTCTCTCTGGCCGTCTGGAGTGTGAAGAGCCCAACAGACACCTGTATGACTTCACTGGGACTCTACGCCTGGACAACCAAAAGTACTGATCTCTCTCGCTCTTTCGCTCTCTCTCTTATATTTATATTATTTTGGGGGTTTACTGCCAGGGCCCAGGTCTGGCAGTACTGCTCTAGCAGGCCCAGGCTCTGCTGTAGGCCATCTGCTGTGGGGGTTTACTGCCAGGGCCCAGGTCTGGAAGTACTGCTCTAGCAGGCCCAGGCTCTGCTGTAGGCCATGTGCTCAAATTTGTGGTCAAATTTGTCTCCATTCTTTAAGATTGGGGTTATGAGTCCTTGATTCCAGGTGTCAGGGAAATAACCTACACTCAGGATCAAATGAAACCGTTTTAATATAGCCAGTTGAAATTTTTCACTAATGAGTTTGAGCATCTCATTTAGGACTCCATCAGGTCCGCATGGTTTTTTAAATTTGAGAGCCTGAAGTTTCTTATAGAGCTCCTGGTCAGTAATAGTTTAGTTTCTTATAGAGCTCCTGGTCAGTAATAGTTTAGTTTCTTATAGAGCTCCTGGTCAGTAATAGTTTAGTTTCTTATAGAGCTCCTGGTCAGTAATAGTTTAGTTTCTTATAGAGCTCCTGGTCAGTAATAGTTTAGTTTCTTACAGAGCTCCTGGTCAGTAATAGTTTAGTTTCTTATAGAGCTCCTGGTCAGTAATAGTTTAGTTTCTTATAGAGCTCCTGGTCAGTAATAGTTTAGTTTCTTACAGAGCTCCTGGTCAGTAATAGTTTAGTTTCTTATAGAGCTCCTGGTCAGTAATAGTTTAGTTTCTTATAGAGCTCCTGGTCAGTAATAGTTTAGTTTCTTATAGAGCTCCTGGTCAGTAATAGTTTAGTTTCTTATAGAGCTCCTGGTCAGTAATAGTTTAGTTTCTTATAGAGCTCCTGGTCAGTAATAGTTTAGTTTCTTACAGAGCTCCTGGTCAGTAATAGTTTAGTTTCTTATAGAGCTCCTGGTCAGTAATAGTTTAGTTTCTTATAGAGCTCCTGGTCAGTAATAGTTTAGTTTCTTATAGAGCTCCTGGTCAGTAATAGTTTAGTTTCTTATAGAGCTCCTGGTCAGTAATAGTTTAGTTTCTTATAGAGCTCCTGGTCAGTAATAGTTTAGTTTCTTATAGAGCTCCTGGTCAGTAATTGGGGAGTCCAGTGGATGTTGATTGTCCTTTATAGCTTTTTCTAGTCCATTAAACGTCTCATGAATTTGGCGTTGTTCTGCGTTTGCATCAATGTGAACAGTGTTGTAAATGGGTCGTCCATATCTCTCCATTTTCTATCGCTAATTCCAATTTTGCCAGAAGTTGTTTGTGTTTATGGACTCCTCACTGTCAGATGATTGCTGTTGTACTGTGCTTTTTTTGGTTCTGAGTGTACTTTTATAGAGTTTTAAAGTCTCACAGTAATTAAGGCATAATTCATAATTATTTGGGTCTCTGTGCTTTTGTTTTTCTCCTTGTAAAATTATAATCTGCATCAATCCAGTTGTCATCTGTGGTCTTTTTTTGGTTCGTTTTTTTAAATCAATTTCAGTTGTGCTTCTTTTGCTGTTTGCCTGAATATATAGTTGATGTTTTCTACTGCCAGATTGATGCCTTCTTTACTGTGAGTGAATGTGCTATTCAGACAGTTATCTAAGAGTGTCTGGATATTTTGGTTCCAGGTTGCTTTCTGGTATTCTTCTGTGCTGTTTTGGGCCCATCTGTATGAATGTCTGATGTTGTACAGCTTACTGGGCTGTGAATGTCTGATGTTGTACAGCTTACTGGGCTGTGAATGTCTGATGTTGTACAGCTGACTGGGCTGTGAATGTCTGATGTTGTACAGCTGACTGGGCTGTGAATGTCTGATGTTGTACAGCTGACTGGGCTGTGAATGTCTGATGTTGTACAGCTGACTGGGCTGTGAATGTCTGATGTTGTACAGCTTACTGGGCTGTGAATGTCTGATGCTGTACAGCTGACTGGGCTGTGAATGTCTGATGTTGTACAGCTTACTGGGCTGTGAATGTCTGATGTTGTACAGCTGACTGGGCTGTGAATGTCTGATGTTGTACAGCTTACTGGGCAGTGAATGTCTGATGTTGTACAGCTGACTGGGCTGTGAATGTCTGATGTTGTACAGCTGACTGGGCTGTGAATGTCTGATGTTGTACAGCTGACTGGGCTGTGAATGTCTGATGTTGTACAGCTTACTGGGCAGTGAATGTCTGATGTTGTACAGCTGACTGGGCTGTGAATGTCTGATGTTGTACAGCTGACTGGGCTGTGAATGTCTGATGTTGTACAGCTGACTGGGCTGTGAATGTCTGATGTTGTACAGTTTACTGGGCTGTGAATGTGTGATGTTGTACAGCTGACTGGGCTGTGATGTTGTACAGCTTACTGGGCTGTGATTGTCTGATGTTGTACAGCTTACTGGGCTGTGAAGGTCTGATGTTGTACAGCTTATTGGGCTGTGAATGTCTGATGTTGTACAGCTGACTGGGCTGTGAATGTCTGATGTTGTACAGCTTATTGGGCTGTGAATTTCTGATGTTGTACAGCTGACTGGGCTGTGAATGTGTGGTTGTTTCCATGTCTGTTCTTTTGAGGAACAACATAATTTGGCTGTGATCAGACCGAGGTGTTAGTGGCTTGACAGTGAATGAGCTGAGAGAGGAAGGGTCAATGTCTGTAATCATATAGTCTACTGTGCTCTGGCCAAGAGGTGAGCAGTAGGTGAATCTCCCCAAAGAGTCCCCCCGTAGCCTACCATTGACAAAGTACAGACCCAGGCTTCTACAGAGCTGCAACAGATCCCTTCCGTTGTTGTTGACGGTGCTGTCACTGTTTCTATGGGGGAGATGAAGACAGTTAGAGACACTATGGCCTGTAATAAAGCTGTCCCCTCATGTGGTCTGTCACTGTTGTTTCTATGGGGGAGATGAAGACAGTTAGAGACACTATGGCCTGTAATAAAGCTGTCCCCTCATGTGGTCTGTCACTGTTGTTTCTATGGGGGAGATGAAGACAGTTAGAGACACTATGGCCTGTAATAAAGCTGTCCCCTCATGTGGTCTGTCACTGTTGTTTCTATGGGGGAGATGAAGACAGTTAGAGACACTATGGCCTGTAATAAAGCTGTCCCCTCATGTGCTCGTTAGATCAGGTAGTTTTCCTGTGTTCGCATTTGTGTCTCTAACTGTTCGCAAATGGCACGCCTCAAGGGTGGGGAAGATCTCCTCTGAGGGGGGGGGGGGGAATCTCCTCTGGGTAATATGGGAATTCTGAGGGGGGGGGGGGTCGACTATCTCCTCTGAGTAATTTGGGGATTCTGAGGGGGGGGGGGGGGATCTCCTCTGAGTAATATGGGGATTCTGAGGGGGGGGGGAGATCTCCTCTGAGTAATATGGGGATTCTGAGGGGGGGGGGGGGAAGAGAGCTCCTCTGAGTAATATGGGGATTCTGGGGGGGGGAGGAGGAGATCTCCTCTGAGTAATATGGGGATTCTGAGGGGGGTTATATATTGCGCAAAGAACACGTATTTTTCTGTCAGTACAAGTTATTTTTTTCAGTTTGAACCAAATGTGATATTTAGGGGATCAATTAGATTTTGTAGTTGGGATTTGTAGAAAATGACCAATCCTCCGGAGTCTCTGCCTCTATTGACAGAGCTGTGTTTCTGTGACGGCACAATGACCTCTCTGTAGCCTGTGGGACAGTGACAATGTCTGCCTTACTCCATGTCTCCTGCAGAATGATGACATCAACTTCTTTAACATTTGATTTAAACTCCTGTGCAAAACTCTTCAGCCCTGAATGTTTTCATGTTGCAAAAAGAAAGAATGACACATTCAGAAATACAGTAACTTCTAACTACTGAGTTGTTCAGAGTAATAAACAGGATAACAGAAATACAGTAACTACTAACTACTGAGTTGTTCAGAGTAATAAACAGGATAACAGAAATACAGTAACTACTAACTACTGAGTTGTTCAGAGTAAAAAACAGAATAACAAAAATACAGTAACTACTAACTACTGAGTTGTTCAGAGTAATAACAGAAATACAGTAACTACTAACTACTGTGTTGTTCAGAGTAATAAACAGAATAACAGAAATACAGTAACTACTAACTACTGAGTTGTTCAGAGTAATAAACAGAATAACAGAAATACAATAACTACTGAGTTGTTCAGAGTAATAAACAGGATAACAGAAATACAGTAACTACTGACTACTGAGTTGTTCAGAGTAATAAACAGGACAACAGAAATACAGTAACTACTGAGTTGTTCAGAGTAATAAACAGAATAACAGAAATACAGTAACTACTAACTACTGAGTTGTTCAGAGTAATAAACAGAATAACAGAAATACAGTAACTACTAACTACTGAGTTGTTCAGAGTAATAAACATAATAACAGAAATACAGTAACTACTAACTACTGAGTTGTTCAGAGTAATAAACATAATAACAGAAATACAGTAACTACTAACTACTGAGTTGTTCAGAGTAATAAACAGAATAACAGAAATACAATAACTACTGAGTTGTTCAGAGTAATAAACAGGATAACAGAAATACAGTAACTACTGACTACTGAGTTGTTCAGAGTAATAAACAGGACAACAGAAATACAGTAACTACTGAGTTGTTCAGAGTAATAAACAGAATAACAGAAATACAGTAACTACTAACTACTGAGTTGTTCAGAGTAATAACAGAAATACAGTAACTACTAACTACTGAGTTGTTCAGAGTAATAAACAGAATAACAGAAATACAGTAACTACTAACTACTGAGTTGTTCAGAGTAATAAACATAATAACAGAAATACAGTAACTACTAACTACTGAGTTGTTCAGAGTAATAAACAGAATAACAGAAATACAATAACTACTGAGTTGTTCAGAGTAATAAACAGGATAACAGAAATACAGTAACTACTGACTACTGAGTTGTTCAGAGTAATAAACAGGACAACAGAAATACAATAACTACTGAGTTGTTCAGAGTAATAAACAGGACAACAGAAATACAGTAACTACTGACTACTGAGTTGTTCAGAGTAATAAACAGGACAACAGAAATACAGTAACTACTGACTACTGAGTTGTTCAGAGTAATAAACAGGACAACAGAAATACAGTAACTACTGAGTTGTTCAGAGTAATAAACAGGATAACAGAAATACAGTAACCACTGAGTTGTTAAGAGTAATAAACAGAATAACAGAAATACAGTAACTACTAACTACTGAGTTGTTCAGAGTAATAAACAGGATAACAGAAATACAGTAACTACTGAGTTGTTCAGAGTAATAAACAGAACAACAGAAATACAGTAACTACTAACTACTGAGTTGTTCAGAGTAATAAACAGGACAACAGAAATACAGTAACTACTGACTACTGAGTTGTTCAGAGTAATAAACAGGACAACAGAAATACAGTAACTACTGAGTTGTTCAGAGTAATAAACAGGATAACAGAAATACAGTAACTATTCATTGAACAAGTAAACTTTTAGTACAGTAGCTGTGTGTGTTCAGTGCCGATGTATTGGAGGAGCTGTTTAATCTCACTCAAACCTACAGAGTTCTCCTGTCCTCTGGGGTCTCTGTGTAGCTGCGCTGGTCCTGCTGTTGGGCCCTGTGGAGGGGAGGGGAGCCAGGTCTGGGCAGGGGGGGCAAGTGCCACTTGCTTTAGAGACTTGGCAAACATGGTATACGTCTGCTTCCTCAGGTGGGAGTGGTCGTGCAGGTGCTTTGGGGTGATTGTTGGGGTGGTGAACAACGTACACGTTCGGGAGTAGGCCACACCCTCTGGTGATGTCAGCATTGACCTCCTGAATGGTATACGGGATGAAAGTCTTTGCGGGGCAGCAGAGTGGAGATGGTGATGTTGGAGAACCACTCAGAGGCCCTCTCTGCTACTCTGTTGACCAGGCTGCCTACTCTCTCCTGCTCCTCTAGCAGGTTGTTGGTGCCGGTGTGAATAATAATGTGGCCTGGTATGCCAAAGTCAGGCTGGGGCAGGATGTGGAGTGCATCCATATTTTGGACACCTTGTGTTGGGGGAAGAGTTTATCCTAATGGATGAATTTCCCATAAGAGTCAATGAGGATGGCCACCTCAGTGAGTTTTACCAGAATAGTGGGTTTACGGCTTGGTCTGGGGCTGGGTACAGTGAGGGGTGTGTCTGGGGCTGGGGTACACAGGGTCTGGGTACTGTGAGGGGTGTGTCAGGGGTTCCATAGAGCTCTGTAGTAGGTGTCCCCATGTGAGCCTCCCTGTTGACTGGGGGTGTGGATAAGGGGTGGTCGGTATGGGGGGGTGGTCGGTATCGGGGGAGTGGTCGGTATGGGGGGAGTGGTCGGTATGGGGTGTGGGGGGGTCGGTATGGGGGGAGTGGTCGGTATGGAGGGGGGGGTCGGTATGGAGGGGTGGTCGGTATCGGGGGAGTGGTCGGTATGGGGGGAGTGGTCGGTATGGGGTGTGGGGGGGTCGGTATGGGGGGAGTGGTCGGTATGGAGGGGGGGGTCGGTATGGGGGGGGCTGGTCGGTATGGGGGGGTGGTCGGTATGGAGGGGGGTGGTCGGTATGGGGGGGTGGTCGGTATGGGGGGGTGGTCGGTATGGGGGAGGGGGTCGGTATGGAGGGGTGGTCGGTATGGGGGGGGTGGTCGGTATGGGGGGGGCTGGTCGGTATGGGGGGGTGGTCGGTATGGGGGGGGGTCGGTATGGGGGGGTGGTCGGTATGGAGGGGTGGTCGGTATGGGGGGGGCTGGTCGGTATGGGGGGGTGGTCGGTATGGAGGGGGGTGGTCGGTATGGGGGGGTGGTCGGTATGGAGGGGGGTGGTCGGTATGGGGGGGTGGTCGGTATGGGGGGGTGGTCGGTATGGGGGGGGCTGGTCGGTATGGGGGGGTGGTCGGTATGGAGGGGGGTGGTCGGTATGGGGTGTGGGGTGGTCGGTATGGGGGGGGCTGGTCGGTATGGGGGGGTGGTCGGTATGGGGGGGGCTGGTCGGTATGGGGGGGGCTGGTCGGTATGGGGGGGTGGTCGGTATGGAGGGGGGTGGTCGGTATGGAGGGGTGGTCGGTATGGGGGGGTGGTCGGTATGGGGGGCTGGTCGGTATGGGGGGGTGGTCGGTATGGGGGGGTGGTCGGTATGGGGGGGTGGTCGGTATGGAGGGGTGGTCGGTATGGGGGGGTGGTCGGTATGGGGGGGTGGTCGGTATGGAGGGGTGGTCGGTATGGGGGGGTGGTCGGTATGGGGGGGTGGTCGGTATGGAGGGGTGGTCGGTATGGGGGGGTGGTCGGTATGGGGGGGTGGTCGGTATGGAGGGGTGGTCGGTATGGGGGGGTGGTCGGTATGGGGAGGGGGGTAAGGAGTATCTCAGTCACTGCTGCTGCGTTGAATTTAGTTTTTTTTTACTCACTCTGTCAATCTTTTCCTCCTGTGTTGATCTTCAGTTGTACAATTTGATTACCTATATATATGTTTTGCTAATTGAATCTTGTTAATCTCACTCTTAGCAACCAGAAGTGAGGAGCTGTTCGTCTACATGACTGCCTCTCTCTCTCTCTCTCTCTGAACACACACCTAACATAGGATTGCATCATTTTGAACCTCCACCTGCTCGTCACTGTTCTCTTTCCAGTGCGGTTCCTCTGGGTCCTGACCAGGTGCTGCTGCGAGGTGCCCAGCTCAGGAACACACAATGGGTTGTGGGTATTATAGTCTACACTGGACATGACTCCAAACTGATGCAGGTGAGACATTTCAAGCCTTGGATCAAGCAAATCTAAACTCTAATACTCTAATGAAGGCTGTAGAGTTTGCGGTTCTTCCTCCATAGCGGTCGACTGAGTTCCTGACCTCTGTGTCATTTAGGGTGTTCTGTAGTTCCACATGAAGGATGTACTAATGTGGTGAATGTTCCTTCCAGAACTCCACCAAGGCCCCTCTGAAGCGTTCTAACGTGGAGCGGGTGACCAACGTCCAGATCCTGGTGCTGTTCTGCATCCTCCTGGTGATGGCGCTAGTGAGCTCTATAGGAGCCTCCATCTGGAACAAACAACACACTGAGGAGGCCTGCTGGTACCTGTCACGCGCCGGTGAGATTACACACGCACCCCTGGACACACGCACCCCTGGACACACGCACCCCTGGACACACGCACCCCTGGACACACGCACCCCTGGACACACACACCCCTGGACACACACATGCCGTAGTCATTTATTCTTCTTCCATACAACCGTGTGTGTGTGTGTCTACAGGTGACATCTCCACTAACTTTTGGTATAACCTGCTGACGTTCATCATCCTCTACAACAACCTCATCCCCATCAGCCTGCTGGTCACTCTGGAGGTCGTCAAGTTCACACAGGCACTCTTCATCAACTGGGTATGCACGGACGCAGGCTCGGGTGTGTTTAGAGAGCGTTTGGCTGTCTTTAGATGTCTTTCATCCAACTTCTCTGTGTTTGGTGTCAGGATGTGGAGATGTACTACGCGGAGACAGACACACCCGCCATGGCTCGAACGTCCAATCTCAACGAAGAACTGGGCCAGGTGAGGATGGACTCTACCAATCTTTATCATGTTCACATCCGAGCTCAACCAATCAGAGTTGATTCCTGTTGTGAACTGATATCCTTCCTTTTCCCCCTCTCCCAGGTGAAGTATCTGTTTTCTGATAAGACAGGAACTCTCACCTGTAACGTCATGCACTTTAAGAAGTGTACCATCGCTGGGATCACATACGGCCACTTCCCTGACCTGGATGTTGATCGTTCCATAGAGGACTTCAGGTCAGTGACCTCCTCTTATTCTTCACCTTTGGCTGTGCTTTATTTTTGTTTTATGTAGTTAGTGTCAATTAGTAGTGTTTAATTCTGTCCGTCTCCTCCCTCAGCCCCCTGCCGTCCAGCAGTCTTAACTCCACAGAGTTTGATGACCCCACTCTCATCCAGAACATTGAGGAGAACCATGTAGGTGTTCCCCTTCTGTCATGGTAATTATTATACTGAAAGAGATTGACACTGGGCTGTGTATGACCACTCTCTTTCTCTTTGTTTCTCGCTCTCTCTCTCATTCCCTCTCTCCAGCCGACCTCTGCTCAAATCTGTGAGTTCCTGACGATGATGGCGGTGTGTCACACCGTGGTCCCAGAGAGAGAGGAGGACCAGCTTATTTACCAGGCCTCCTCGCCAGGTAGACAGCCTATCACGACACAGCTTATACATCTAGGAGCCAATCATAACTTGGCTACTAGACCGTAGAACCAATCACATCCAAGCTACTACACCTTAGAGCCAGTCACATCCAAGCTACAACACATTAGAGCCAATCGAATCAACTCAACATGCATGTGCACTGCATGTGTGTTTTCCTTTCCTCAGATGAAGGAGCTCTGGTGAAAGGAGCCAAAGGTCTGGGCTTCGTTTTCACAGCAAGGACTCCTGGCTCCGTTATCATGGAAGCTGTAAGTGTGGGTTTGAGACACGGGATGGAGTGCGTCATTTGAGGAAGGGTAAATATTCATCCTCTTCTCTGTTGAATTCTTTCTATTTGTTTGTGTCTTTCAGAGGGGGAAGGAGAAGAGCTTTGAGCTGCTGAATGTGCTGGAGTTTTCAAGGTAAATTAAACCCCCCCCCCCCCACACACACACACACACACATTCACAGACACTTAACAGTCATTCCCTTTTCTCCAGTAACCGTAAGCGCATGTCTGTAGTGGTCCGAACCCCCGATGGGAAACTGCGTCTGTACTGCAAGGGAGCAGTGAGTATAACCCCAGTCATTGAATGCACCACAGTTTATTCCCATAGTGGCATTGCTCATATTGAAGATGAACTGGCGCGTGTTGATGTCATGGTGTGTGTTTCAGGATAATGTGATCTTTGAGCGTCTCACTGATTCGTCTCAGTACAAAGAGTTGACCATGGCACATCTGGAACAGTTCGCCACCGAGGGTACAGCCTTTCTCTTTGTAAATGTGCTGGTCATATTTGTTCCTGCTATCTTTTGTCTACGTTCTCTTAAGTTTTTACCATCTTTTTCTCTGCAAGATTCATTTTTCCCTTTCACTCCCTTTTTCTACCTTATTACCACTGTATTACATGTTGACCGTGTCCCCCCCCCCAGGTCTGCGGACTCTGTGTTTTACCTATGTTGATCTGGAGGAGGGGGTATACCAGGAGTGGCTGAAGGAGTACACCCGGATTAGCACTATCATCAAAGACCGGGCCCAGAAACTAGAGGACTGCTATGAACTGCTGGAGAAGGTAAGAGTTAAGGTTGGGCTTAGCGGTTAGTGATTAGCATTGCATGTGTAGTTAGATATTGCGAATATATATATATTTCTCTGTACTGTCTAGCATGGTGAGATGGTGACTACCCCTCACTCTATCCCCTTCAGTCAGTGTGTTGTTGGGTTGGTGAGATGGTGACTACCCCTCACTCTATCCCCTTCAGTCAGTGTGTTGTTGGGTTGGTGAGATGGTGACTACCCCTCACTCTATCCCCTTCAGTCAGTGTGTTGTTGGGTTGGTAAGATGGTGACTACCCCTCACTCTATCCCCTTCAGTCAGTGTGTTGTTGGGTTGGTGAGATGGTGACTACCCCTCACTCTATCCCCTTCAGTCAGTGTGTTGTTGGGTTGGTGAGATGGTGACTACCCCTCACTCTATCCCCTTCAGTCAGTGTGTTGTTGGGTTGGTAAGATGGTGACTACCCCTCACTCTATCCCCTTCAGTCAGTGTGTTGTTGGGTTGGTAAGATGGTGACTACCCCTCACTCTATCCCCTTCAGTCAGTGTGTTGTTGGGTTGGTGAGATGGTGACTACCCCTCACTCTATCCCCTTCAGTCAGTGTGTTGTTGGGTTGGTAAGATGGTGACTACCCCTCACTCTATCCCCTTCAGTCAGTGTGTTGTTGGGTTGGTGAGATGGTGACTACCCCTCACTCTATCCCCTTCAGTCAGTGTGTTGTTGGGTTGGTAAGATGGTGACTACCCCTCACTCCACCCCCTTCAGTCAGTGTGTTGTTGGGTTGGTGAGATGGTGACTACCCCTCACTCCACCCCCTTCAGTCAGTGTGTTGTTGGGTTGGTGAGATGGTGACTACCCCTCACTCCACCCCCTTCAGTCAGTGTGTTGTTGGGTTGGTGAGATGGTGACTACCCCTCACTCTATCCCCTTCAGTCAGTGTGTTGTTGGGTTGGTGAGATGGTGACTACCCCTCACTCCACCCCCTTCAGTCAGTGTGTTGTTGGGTTGGTGAGATGGTGACTACCCCTCACTCTATCCCCTTCAGTCAGTGTGTTGTTGGGTTGGTGAGATGGTGACTACCCCTCACTCTATCCCCTTCAGTCAGTGTGTTGTTGGGTTGGTGAGATGGTGACTACCCCTCACTCCACCCCCTTCAGTCAGTGTGTTGTTGGGTTGGTGAGATGGTGACTACCCCTCACTCTACCCCCTTCAGTCAGTGTGTTGTTGGGTTGGTAAGATGGTGACTACCCCTCACTCTATCCCCTTCAGTCAGTGTGTTGTTGGGTTGGTGAGATGGTGACTACCCCTCACTCTACCCCCTTCAGTCAGTGTGTTGTTGGACTGGTAAGATGGTGACTACCCCTCACTCCATCCCCTTCAGTCAGTGTGTTGTTGGGTTGGTGAGATGGTGACTACCCCTCACTCTACCCCCTTCAGTCAGTGTGTTGTTGGGTTGGTAAGATGGTGACTACCCCTCACTCTATCCCCTTCAGTCAGTGTGTTGCTGGGTTGGTGAGATGGTGACTACCCCTCACTCCACCCCCTTCAGTCAGTGTGTTGTTGGACTGGTAAGATGGTGACTACCCCTCACTCCATCCCCTTCAGTCAGTGTGTTGTTGGGTTGGTGAGATGGTGACTACCCCTCACTCCATCCCCTTCAGTCAGTGTGTTGTTGGGTTGGTAAGATGGTGACTACCCCTCACTCTATCCCCTTCAGTCAGTGTGTTGTTGGGTTGGTAAGATGGTGACTACCCCTCACTCTATCCCCTTCAGTCAGTGTGTTGTTGGGTTGGTAAGATGGTGACTACCCCTCACTCCATCCCCTTCAGTCAGTGTGTTGTTGGGTTGGTGAGATGGTGACTACCCCTCACTCTATCCCCTTCAGTCAGTGTGTTGCTGGGTTGGTAAGATGGTGACTACCCCTCACTCTATCCCCTTCAGTCAGTGTGTTTCTGGACTGGTAAGATGGTGACTACCCCTCACTCTATCCCCTTCAGTCAGTGTGTTGTTGGGTTGGTGAGATGGTGACTACCCCTCACTCCATCCCCTTCAGTCAGTGTGTTTCTGGACTGGTAAGATGGTGACTACCCCTCACTCTATCCCCTTCAGTCAGTGTGTTGTTGGGTTGGTAAGATGGTGACTACCCCTCACTCCATCCCCATCAGTCAGTGTGTTGTTGGGTTGGTAAGATGGTGACTACCCCTCACTCTATCCCCTTCAGTCAGTGTGTTGTTGGGTTGGTAAGATGGTGACTACCCCTCACTCTACCCCCTTCAGTCAGTGTGTTGTTGGGTTGGTAAGATGGTGACTACCCCTCACTCTACCCCCTTCAGTCAGTGTGTTGTTGGGTTGGTGAGATGGTGACTACCCCTCACTCTATCCCCTTCAGTCAGTGTGTTGTTGGGTTGGTGAGATGGTGACTACCCCTCACTCTATCCCCTTCAGTCAGTGTGTTGTTGGACTGGTAAGATGGTGACTACCCCTCACTCCATCCCCTTCAGTCAGTGTGTTGTTGGGTTGGTGAGATGGTGACTACCCCTCACTCTACCCCCTTCAGTCAGTGTGTTGTTGGGTTGGTGAGATGGTGACTACCCCTCACTCTACCCCCTTCAGTCAGTGTGTTGTTGGGTTGGTAAGATGGTGACTACCCCTCACTCTATCCCCTTCAGTCAGTGTGTTGTTGGGTTGGTAAGATGGTGACTACCCCTCACTCTATCCCCTTCAGTCAGTGTGTTGCTGGGTTGGTAAGATGGTGACTACCCCTCACTCTATCCCCTTCAGTCAGTGTGTTGTTGGGTTGGTAAGATGGTGACTACCCCTCACTCTATCCCCTTCAGTCAGTGTGTTGTTGGGTTGGTAAGATGGTGACTACCCCTCACTCTATCCCCTTCAGTCAGTGTGTTGTTGGACTGGTAAGATGGTGACTACCCCTCACTCTATCCCCTTCAGTCAGTGTGTTGTTGGGTTGGTAAGATGGTGACTACCCCTCACTCTATCCCCTTCAGTCAGTGTGTTGCTGGGTTGGTAAGATGGTGACTACCCCTCACTCTACCCCCTTCAGTCAGTGTGTTGTTGGGTTGGTGAGATGGTGACTACCCCTCACTCTATCCCCTTCAGTCAGTGTGTTGTTGGGTTGGTGAGATGGTGACTATCCCTCACTCTATCCCCTTCAGTCAGTGTGTTGTTGGACTGGTAAGATGGTGACTACCCCTCACTCCATCCCCTTCAGTCAGTGTGTTGTTGGGTTGGTGAGATGGTGACTACCCCTCACTCTACCCCCTTCAGTCAGTGTGTTGTTGGGTTGGTGAGATGGTGACTACCCCTCACTCTATCCCCTTCAGTCAGTGTGTTGTTGGGTTGGTGAGATGGTGACTACCCCTCACTCTATCCCCTTCAGTCAGTGTGTTGTTGGGTTGGTAAGATGGTGACTACCCCTCACTCTATCCCCTTCAGTCAGTGTGTTGTTGGGTTGGTAAGATGGTGACTACCCCTCACTCTATCCCCTTCAGTCAGTGTGTTGCTGGGTTGGTAAGATGGTGACTACCCCTCACTCTATCCCCTTCAGTCAGTGTGTTGTTGGGTTGGTAAGATGGTGACTACCCCTCACTCTATCCCCTTCAGTCAGTGTGTTGCTGGGTTGGTAAGATGGTGACTACCCCTCACTCTATCCCCTTCAGTCAGTGTGTTGTTGGACTGGTAAGATGGTGACTACCCCTCACTCTATCCCCTTCAGTCAGTGTGTTGCTGGGTTGGTAAGATGGTGACTACCCCTCACTCTATCCCCTTCAGTCAGTGTGTTGTTGGACTGGTAAGATGGTGACTACCCCTCACTCTATCCCCTTCAGTCAGTGTGTTGTTGGGTTGGTGAGACGGTGACTACCCCTCACTCCATCCCCTTCAGTCAGTGTGTTGTTGGACTGGTAAGATGGTGACTACCCCTCACTCTATCCCCTTCAGTCAGTGTGTTGTTGGGTTGGTAAGATGGTGACTACCCCTCACTCCATCCCCTTCAGTCAGTGTGTTGTTGGGTTGGTAAGCTGGTGACTACCCCTCACTCCATCCCCTTCAGTCAGTGTGTTGTTGGGTTGGTGAGATGGTGACTACCCCTCACTCCATCCCCTTCAGTCAGTGTGTTTCTGGACTGGTAAGATGGTGACTACCCCTCACTCCATCCCCTTCAGTCAGTGTGTTGTTGGGTTGGTGAGATGGTGACTACCCCTCACTCTATCCCCTTCAGTCAGTGTGTTGTTGGGTTGGTAAGATGGTGACTACCCCTCACTCTATCCCCTTCAGTCAGTGTGTTGCTGGGTTGGTAAGATGGTGACTACCCCTCACTCTATCCCCTTCAGTCAGTGTGTTGTTGGGTTGGTAAGATGGTGACTACCCCTCACTCTATCCCCTTCAGTCAGTGTGTTGTTGGACTGGTAAGATGGTGACTACCCCTCACTCTATCCCCTTCAGTCAGTGTGTTGTTGGACTGGTAAGATGGTGACTACCCCTCACTCTATCCCCTTCAGTCAGTGTGTTGTTGGGTTGGTAAGATGGTGACTACCCCTCACTCCATCCCCTTCAGTCAGTGTGTTGTTGGGTTGGTAAGATGGTGACTACCCCTAACTCTATCCCCTTCAGTCAGTGTGTTGCTGGGTTGGTAAGATGGTGACTACCCCTCACTCTATCCCCTTCAGTCAGTGTGTTGTTGGGTTGGTGAGATGGTGACTACCCCTCACTCTATCCCCTTCAGTCAGTGTGTTGTTGGGTTGGTAAGATGGTGACTACCCCTCACTCTATCCCCTTCAGTCAGTGTGTTGCTGGGTTGGTAAGATGGTGACTACCCCTCACTCTATCCCCTTCAGTCAGTGTGTTGCTGGGTTGGTAAGATGGTGACTACCCCTCACTCTATCCCCTTCAGTCAGTGTGTTGTTGGGTTGGTAAGATGGTGACTACCCCTCACTCTATCCCCTTCAGTCAGTGTGTTGTTGGGTTGGTAAGATGGTGACTACCCCTCACTCTATCCCCTTCAGTCAGTGTGTTGTTGGGTTGGTAAGATGGTGACTACCCCTCACTCTATCCCCTTCAGTCAGTGTGTTGCTGGGTTGGTAAGATGGTGACTACCCCTCACTCTATCCCCTTCAGTCAGTGTGTTGCTGGGTTGGTAAGATGGTGACTACCCCTCACTCCATCCCCTTCAGTCAGTGTGTTGCTGGGCTGGTGAGTTTGTCCAGCAGAGGGCAGAGTGGTCCCACTGATCAACTGTTGAGAACTATGACCTCTCAGTACTGAAGAAGCCCCGTTTCCCCAGAGGAACCCCCCCCCCCCCCCCTCTGTGTGTGTGTGTGTGTGTGTGTGTGTGTGTGTGTGTGCTAACACCAGTCGGTCACTCCCCTAAGGTGTCAACAGTACAGACACCCTGTAACCCAGAGGACATCTCCAGTATACATCTGGACGTGATCATGTCTGTGGTTATTAATAGTCTGGACATGGCAGCTGTAGGCACAAAACTCATTCTGAGAGTGTATACATTAAGGCTGGCCATTAGGATGGCACATGACTCCACAGCTGCCTTTGTTTGGCTGTAATGAGAGGCAGCCCTCCAGTAAAGAGGGGTTTTGAGAGACGGCCCAGAGGAGAGGAGGGGGAAGGTAATGGGATAGAAGGGAGGAAAGGGTTTCGGTAGACTGGAAGACTACAGAGATAATTACCCTCACCAGTCTGCCAAGAGACCCTTAAAACTGGTGTGTGGGTGTGTATGGGTGACTACATGACTGTATTTGCGTGTTTTAATAGAGTTCAAAGTAAATGTTTGGGAAACAATAAGACTTTCCCCACGCTGCTGTTTGACCCACATGATACAGACCACTTCTTACCCTGTCTAATGCTTCTGCTGCCCAGCCTGTCTCTTCAACTTGGTTACCCTGTCTAATGCTTCTGCTGCCCAGCCTGTCTCTTCAACTTGGTTACCCTGTCTAATGCTTCTGCTGCCCAGCCTCTCTTCAACTTGGTTACCCTGTCTAATGCTTCTGCTGCCCAGCCTGTCTCTTCAACTTGGTTACCCTGTCTAATGCTTCTGCTGCCCAGCCTGTCTCTTCAACTTGGTTACCCTGTCTAATGCTTCTGCTGCCCAGCCTGTCTCTTCAACTTGGTTACCCTGTCTAATGCTTCTGCTGCCCAGCCTGTCTCTTCAACTTGGTTACCCTGTCTAATGCTTCTGCTGCCCAGCCTGTCTCTTCAACTTGGTTACCCTGTCTAATGCTTCTGCTGCCCAGCCTGTCTCTTCAACTTGGTTACCCTGTCTAATGCTTCTGCTGCCCAGCCTGTCTCTTCAACCCCCCCCCCCCCCCCCTCTCTCTCTCTGTAGGATCTGTTGTTGTTGGGGGCCACAGCTATAGAGGACCGTCTCCAGGCAGGGGTCCCTGAGACCATTGCTACTCTGATGAAGGCCGACATCAAGATCTGGGTCCTCACTGGAGACAAACAGGAGACCGCCATCAACATAGGTGAGCGAGATAGAGGGGGGCATGGAGCGAGAGAGAGAGAGAGGGGGGGGGGGGGGGGCATGGAGAGAGGGAGGGGGGGGGGGGGCAGGGAGAGAGAGGGGGGGGGGGCAGGGAGAGAGAGGGGGGGGGCATGGAGAGAGAGAGAGAGAGGGGCATGGAGAGAGAGAGAGAGGGGGGCATGGAGAGAGAGAGAGAGAGACGTGTGTCTATTTCTGTGCTGTATCTGGTATTGTATTCTCTGTCTCAGGCTACTCCTGTCGTCTGGTGACCCACGGCATGTCCCTCCTCATCGTCAACGAGGACTCACTGGATGTGAGTACATCTTCCTCACCTCTTCCACCCAGCCATTTCCTCATCTTCAACTCCCTCCTCCCTCTCCTCTTTGGGTCTGTGTGGGCTCTAGAGTGTTACCGTGGGAATCGGGGTGTGGCAGAGTAGAGATTGGTGTGTGTGTCTCTTTGTCTGCTCACAGGTGGAGGTAATTAAGGTGTCTGGTGTCTTCCTGGAGAAAGAGATGAAAGACACATACTGCTGTATCGCTTTCTCTCCTCTCATCCCGGTCTCTCTCGCGCACACACACACACACAAACAGACACACAAACACGTTGGCATAGGAGACACTCTATAGAACACAGTATGCTCTGGTCAGATTCCATTTAAACCTGTGATTTAGGCTGGTTGAGTTGAGGGTCAGTATGTATGTTGTTTTCATGTAGAGTCTGCTGATTCTAAGTGGTTGGATTACTGTCGTGAGAATAAACACACACTCCGTCTCAGCAGGGGAGTAAAGTACCATTTAAGTAGTTTTTCAGGGTATCTTTACTTTACTATTTATATTTTTTACAACTTTAACTTTCGTACATTCCTTAAGAAAATAATGTACTTTTTACTCCATACATTTTCCCTGACACCCAAAAGTATATTTTGAATACTTAACAGGACAGGAAAATGGTCTAATTCACACACTTATCAGGAGAACATCCCTGGTCATCCCATGCCTCTGATCTGGCAGACTCACTAATCACACATGTTTAGATTTTAAATGATGTCTGAGTGTTGGAGTGTGACCCTGGCTCTCCATAAACTAGAAAATGGTGCCCTCTGGTTTGCAAAATTAAAAGCAATTTGAAATGATTTTGACTTTTGATACTTAAGTATATTTAAAACCAAATGCTTTTAGACTTTTATGCAAGTAATATTTTATTACATTTGACCTTTATTTAACTAGGCAAGTCAGTTAAGAACAATGACAGCCTAGGAACAGTAGGTAGAACAGGGGCAGAACAACAGATTTTTACCTTGTCAGCTCGGGGATTCGATCCAGCAACCATTCAGTTACTAGTCCAACGCTCTAACCACTAGGCTACCTGTCTCTAAACACTAGGCTACCTGTCTCTAACCACTAGGCTACCTGTCTCTAACCACTAGGCTACCTGTCTCTAACCACTAGGCTACCTGTCTCTAACCACTAGGCTACCTGTCTCTAACCACTAGGCTACCTGTCTCTAACCACGAGGCTACCTGTCTCTAACCACTAGGCTACCTGTCTCTAACCACTAGGCTACCTGTCTCTAACCACTAGGCTACCTGTCTCTAACCACTAGGCTACCTGTCTCTAACCACTAGGCTACCTGTCTCTAACCACGAGGCTACCTGTCTCTAACCACGAGGCTACCTGTCTCTAACCACGAGGCTACCTGTCTCTAACCACGAGGCTACCTGTCTCTAACCACGAGGCTACCTGTCTCTAACCACGAGGCTACCTGTCTCTAACCACTAGGCTACCTGTCTCTAACCACGAGGCTACCTGTCTCTAACCACGAGGCTACCTGTCTCTAACCACGAGGCTACCTGTCTCTAACCACGAGGCTACCTGTCTCTAACCACTAGGCTACCTGTCTCTAACCACTAGGCTACCTGTCTCTAACCACTAGGCTACCTGTCTCTAACCACTAGGCTACCTGTCTCTAACCACTAGGCTACCTGTCTCTAACCACTAGGCTACCTGTCTCTAACCACTAGGCTACCTGTCTCTAACCACGAGGCTACCTGTCTCTAACCACGAGGCTACCTGTCTCTAACCACGAGGCTACCTGTCTCTAACCACGAGGCTACCTGTCTCTAACCACGAGGCTACCTGTCTCTAACCACGAGGCTACCTGTCTCTAACCACGAGGCTACCTGTCTCTAACCACTAGGCTACCTGTCTCTAACCACGAGGCTACCTGTCTCTAACCACTAGGCTACCTGTCTCTAACCACGAGGCTACCTGTCTCTAACCACGAGGCTACCTGTCTCTAACCACTAGGCTACCTGTCTCTAACCACGAGGCTACCTGTCTCTAACCACTAGGCTACCTGTCTCTAACCACTAGGCTACCTGTCTCTAACCACTAGGCTACCTGTCTCTAACCACGAGGCTACCTGTCTCTAACCACGAGGCTACCTGCTCTAACCACTAGGCTACCTGTCTCTAACCACTAGGCTACCTGTCTCTAACCACGAGGCTACCTGTCTCTAAACACTAGGCTACCTGTCTCTAACCACTAGGCTACCTGTCTCTAACCACGAGGCTACCTGTCTCTAAACACTAGGCTACCTGTCTCTAACCACGAGGCTACCTGTCTCTAACCACTAGGCTACCTGTCTCTAACCACGAGGCTACCTGTCTCTAACCACGAGGCTACCTGTCTCTAACCACGAGGCTACCTGTCTCTAACCACGAGGCTACCTGTCTCTAACCACTAGGCTACCTGTCTCTAACCACTAGGCTACCTGTCTCTAACCACTAGGCTACCTGTCTCTAACCACTAGGCTACCTGTCTCTAACCACGAGGCTACCTGTCTCTAACCACGAGGCTACCTGTCTCTAACCACGAGGCTAACTGTCTCTAACCACTAGGCTACCTGTCTCTAACCACGAGGCTACCTGTCTCTAAACACTAGGCTACCTGTCTCTAACCACTAGGCTACCTGTCTCTAACCACTAGGCTACCTGTCTCTAACCACTAGGCTACCTGTCTCTAACCACTAGGCTACCTGTCTCTAACCACGAGGCTACCTGTCTCTAACCACGAGGCTACCTGTCTCTAACCACTAGGCTACCTGTCTCTAACCACGAGGCTACCTGTCTCTAACCACGAGGCTACCTGTCTCTAACCACTAGGCTAGGATCTTTACTTTACTTTTAAGTATGACACTGCGGCACAGTCTGCTTGCTTTAGTGGAGTTAATTTGTCTGTTAGACAGTCTGCAGATAGCAGACAGGTTTACGGCCTCTACACTCCATTGTGTCTCAGACTGTGTGTGTGTGTAGGTAGTGTGTGTGTGTGTGTGTGTGTAGGTAGAGTGTGTGTAGGTAGAGTGTGTAGGTAGTGTGTGTGTGTAGGTAGTGTGTAGGTAGAGAGAGAGTGTGTGTAGGTAGTGTGTGTGTGTAGGTAGTGTGTAGGTAGAGAGAGAGAGTGTGTAGGTAGAGAGAGATTGTGTAGGTAGAGAGAGAGAGAGTGTGTAGGTAGAGAGAGAGAGATTGTGTAGGTAGAGAGAGAGAGAGTGTGTAGGTAGAGAGAGAGAGATTGTGTAGGTAGAGAGAGAGAGAGTGTGTAGGTAGAGAGAGTGTGTAGGTAGAGAGAGAGAGAGTGTGTAGGTAGAGAGAGAGAGAGTGTGTAGGTAGAGAGAGTGTGTAGGTAGAGAGAGTGTGTAGGTAGAGAGAGTGTGTAGGTAGAGAGATTGTGTAGGTAGAGAGAGAGAGAGAGTGTGTAGGTAGAGAGAGTGTGTAGGTAGAGAGAGAGAGAGTGTGTAGGTAGAGAGAGAGAGAGTGTGTAGGTAGAGAGAGAGAGAGTGTGTAGGTAGAGAGAGTGTGTAGGTAGAGAGATTGTGTAGGTAGAGAGAGAGAGATTGTGTAGGTAGAGAGAGAGAGAGTGTGTAGGTAGAGAGAGAGAGAGTGTGTAGGTAGAGAGAGTGTGTAGGTAGAGAGAGAGAGAGTGTGTAGGTAGAGAGAGAGAGAGTGTGTAGGTAGAGAGAGAGAGTGTGTAGGTAGAGAGTTTGTAGGTAGGTAGAGAGAGAGTGTGTAGGTAGGTAGAGAGAGTAGGTAGTGTGTGTAGGTAGTGTGTGTGTGTGGCTAGGGAAAAGTACACACTTCCATAAGAGAATGAGAGGGAAAGGGAGTTCGGTTTACAGTAAAATGCTTTTCTTGACAATGAGACCATTCAGTAGCACTGTAATTAGTCAGACTGAGTCTATTCAATTAAAACCTTAACTGACGTTAAGGGACCACTCCAACGTAACATTCCTGTCACCCTGAAATTCAACCAATAACAGTTGGCTTTATTTCATCCCTCCTACTGTAAATATTGTTTTGTTGACTTAGTATATACTAATTAAAATATGCATTCTTGTAGCTTAATGTGAAGGATGATTGGGCCCTTACCTTGTTCTGTTGTGTGTGTTGAGTGGGACTGAGTGTCCAGAGGACAGGTCCAGAGAGGTGTGGTGAGAAGACAGGTCCAGAGAGGTGTGTTGAGAAGACAGGTCCAGAGAGGTGTGGTGAGAGGACAGGTCCAGAGGACAGGTCCAGAGAGGTGTGTTGAGAAGACAGGTCCAGAGAGGTGTGGTGAGAAGACAAGTCCAGAGAGGTGTGGTGAGAGGACAGGTCCAGAGAGGTGTGGTGAGAGGACAGGTCCAGAGAGGTGTGGTGAGAGGACAGGTCCAGAGAGGTGTGGTGAGAGGACAGGTCCAGAGAGGTGTGGTGAGAAGACAGGTCCAGAGAGGTGTGTTGAGAAGACAGGTCCAGAGAGGTGTGGTGAGAGGACAGGTCCAGAGAGGTGTGGTGAGAGGACAGGTCCAGGGGACCGGTCCAGAGAGGTGTGTTGAGAAGACAGGTCCAGAGAGGTGTGGTGAGAGGACAGGTCCAGAGAGGTGTGGTGAGAGGACAGGTCCAGAGAGGTGTGGTGAGAGGACAGGTCCAGAGAGGTGTGGTGAGAGGACAAGTCCAGAGAGGTGTGGTGAGAGGACAGGTCCAGAGAGGTGTGGTGAGAGGACAGGTCCAGAGAGGTGTGGTGAGAGGACAGGTCCAGAGAGGTGTGGTGAGAGGACAGGTCACCACAGATGAAAGCAGACAGACTTATCTCAATTCACACTTAAAATAACTGATTGAGGTTCAGGTTAGAGCCACCACTGTGTGTGTGTGTGTGTGTGTGTGTGTGTGTGTGTGTGTGTGTGTAACATCTGTAGGTGGGTGGGTTTGTGTTTGTTAGAGTTAGGGAGAACAGGAGCAAATATATATGTATAATAAAAATATAATTCCACACCTGTTGCCCATTGCAGTGTATCTCTTGTCCTAGTTTACCACTCCTTCTCCTCCTTCCCCCGCTTTCTTTCAGTTTGTTTCTTTAGTTTTTCGGAGGTGAGGCTCATCTCTGTTGATCTTGTGGTTGGTAGTCAGGCGGATGTCTCCCTCCCTCCCCTCTTTTCTTCCCCCTTTCCATGTCTCCTTCATGCTGCTATCTATACATCTGTCAGCAACCCCTCCGTACACAGGAAGAGGTGTGTGTGTGTGTGTGTGTGTGTGTGTGTGATGTGCGAGATAAACATCTGGAGGTAAAAGGGAGAGACAAAGTTAAATAGATTAAGAGAGAGAAAGAGGGATGGGAACTGGAGAGAGGGGTAGAGGTACTGGAGAGGGGGGTAGAGGTACTGGAGAGGGGGGTAGAGGTACTGGAGAGGGGGGTAGAGGTACTGGAGAGAGGGGTAGAGGTACTGGAGAGAGGGGTAGAGGTACTGGAGAGAGGGGTAGAGGTACTGGAGAGAGGGGTAGAGGCACTGGAGAGAGGGGTAGAGGCACTGGAGAGAGGGGTAGAGGCACTGGAGAGAGGGGTAGAGGTACTGGAGAGAGGGGTAGAGGTACTGGAGAGAGGGGTAGAGGCACTGGAGAGAGGGGTAGAGGCACTGGAGAGAGGGGTAGAGGCACTGGAGAGAGGGGTAGAGGTACTGGAGAGAGGGGTAGAGGTACTGGAGAGAGGGGTAGAGGCACTGGAGAGAGGGGTAGAGGCACTGGAGAGAGGGGTAGAGGCACTGGAGAGAGGGGTAGAGGTACTGGAGAGAGGGGTAGAGGTACTGGAGAGAGGGGTAGAGGTACTGGAGAGAGGGGTAGAGGTACTGGAGAGAGGGGTAGAGGTACTGGAGAGAGGTACTGGATAGAGGGGTAGAGGTACTGGAGAGAGGGGTAGAGGCACTGGAGAGAGGGGTAGAGGTACTGGAGAGAGGGGTAGAGGTACTGGAGAGAGGGGTAGAGGCACTGGAGAGAGGGGTAGAGGCACTGGAGAGAGGGGTAGAGGCACTGGAGAGAGGGGTAGAGGCACTGGAGAGAGGGGTAGAGGCACTGGAGAGAGGGGTAGAGGTACTGGAGAGAGGGGTAGAGGTACTGGAGAGAGGTACTGGAGAGGTGGCTAGAGGCACTGGAGAGGTGGCTAGAGGCACTGGATAGAGGGAGAGGTACTGGAGAGAGGGGTAGAGGTACTGGAGAGAGGGGTAGAGGCACTGGAGAGAGGGGTAGAGGTACTGGAGAGAGGGGTAGAGGTACTGGAGAGAGGGGTAGAGGTACTGGAGAGAGGTACTGGAGAGGTGGCTAGAGGCACTGGATAGAGGGAGAGGTACTGGAGAGAGGGGTAGAGGTACTGGAGAGAGGTACTGGAGAGGTGGCTAGAGGCACTGGATAGAGGGAGAGGTACTGGAGAGAGGGATATATAGAGCCATCTGAGGGTGATGAGTTAGGAGAGTAATGTGATCTCCTTTTGGCACTCCCTTTTGTCAAAACAAACCCTCTAAGCAATGCCTCCTGGGTAAACATGGCGACCTGTGACGGTTACACGGTGACATGTCCATCTGTCACCTTTATATCAAATATATCACACACACACACCAGTCTTTACAGTAGAGGTGGTGGCTTTTACAGATCAGGCTCATAGTGTTGGATATACATTTCATCAATCTTACCCACAACCCCCCTCTGTCCTGTCACACCGCCCGCATTACAAGTCAAACACAAACCTCTTCACTGTGCTGCTCATTAATCATCACACACACACACACTACATAGCCAAAAGTATGTGGACACCTGCTCATCGAACATCTCATTCCAAAATCATGGGCATTAATATGGAGTTGGTCCCCCTTTGCTGCTATAACAGTCTCCACTCTTCTGGAAAGGCTTCCCACTCGATGTTTGAACATTGCTGCGGGGACTTGCTTCCATTCAGTCACGAGCATTAGTGAGGTCGGGCGCTGATGTTGGGCGATTTGGCCTGGCTCGCATTCAGCGTTCCAATTCATCCCAAAGGTGTTTGATGGGGTTGAGCCAAGCGTCAGTCAAGTTATTCCACACCGATCTCGACAAACCATCTCTGTATGGACCTGGCTTAGTGCACAGGGGCATTGTCATGCTGAAACAGGAAAGGGCCTTCCCCAAACTGTTGCCACAAAGTTGGAAGCACAGAATTGTCTAGAATGTCATTGTATGCTGTAGTGTTAAGATTTCCCTTCACTGGAACTAAGGGGCCTGAAACAGAGAACTAATTTCCACTGCTCCAGACTCATTCACCCACCCTCCCACATACTAACCATACCACCCTCCCACATACTAACCATACCACCCTCCCACATACTAACCATACCACCCTCCCACATACTAACCATACCACCCTCCCACATACTAACCATACCACCCTCCCACATACTAACCATACCACCCTCCCACATACTAACCATACCACCCTCCCACATACTAACCATACCACCCTCCCACATACTAACCATACCACCCTCCCACATACTAACCATACCACCCTCCCACATACTAACCATACCACCCTCCCACATACTAACCATACCCCCCTCCCACATACTAACCATACCACCCTCCCACATACTAACCATACCACCCTCACACATACTAACCATACCACCCTCCCACATACTAACCATACCACCCTCCCACATACTAACCATACCACCCTCCCACATACTAACCATACCACCCTCCCACATACTAACCATACCACCCTCCCACATACTAACCATAACCCCCTCCCACATACTAACCATACCACCCTCCCACATACTAACCATACCACCCTCCCACATACTAACCATAACCCCCTCCCACATACTAACCATACCACCCTCCCACATACTAACCATAACCCCCTCCCACATACTAACCATAACCCCCTCCCACATACTAACCATACCACCCTCCCACATACTAACCATACCACCCTCCCACATACTAACCATACCACCCTCCCACATACTAACCATAACCCCCTCCCACATACTAACCATAACCCCCTCCCACATACTAACCATAACCCCCTCCCACATACTAACCATACCACCCTCCCACATACTAACCATACCACCCTCCCACATACTAACCATAACCCCCTCCCACATACTAACCATAACCCCCTCCCACATACTAACCATACCACCCTCCCACATACTAACCATACCACCCTCCCACATACTAACCATAACCCCCTCCCACATACTAACCATAACCCCCTCCCACATACTAACCATAACCCCCTCCCACATACTAACCATAACCCCCTCCCACATACTAACCATAACACCCTCCCACATACTAACCATAACACCCTCCCACATACTAACCATAACCCCCTCCCACATACTAACCATACCACCCTCCCACATACTAACCATACCACCCTCCCACATACTAACCATAACCCCCTCCCACATACTAACCATACCACCCTCCCACATACTAACCATACCACCCTCCCACATACTAACCATACCACCCTCCCACATACTAACCATACCCCCCTCCCACATACTAACCATAACCCCCTCCCACATACTAACCATACCACCCTCCCACATACTAACCATACCACCCTCCCACATACTAACCATACCACCCTCCCACATACTAACCATACCCCCCTCCCACATACTAACCATACCCCCCTCCCACATACTAACCATACCACCCTCACACATACTAACCATACCACCCTCCCACATACTAACCATACCACCCTCCCACTATCAACCATACCACCCTCCCACATACTAAACATACCACCCTCCCACATACTAACCATACCACCCTCCCACATACTAACCATAACCCCCTCCCACATACTAACCATACCACCCTCCCACATACTAACCATACCACCCTCCCACATACTAACCATACCACCCTCCCACATACTAACCATACCCCCCTCCCACATACTAACCATACCCCCCTCCCACATACTAACCATAACCCCCTCCCACATACTAACCATAACCCCCTCCCACATACTAACCATACCACCCTCACACATACTAACCATAACCCCCTCCCACATACTAACCATACCACCCTCCCACATACTAACCATAACACCCTCCCACATACTAACCATAACACCCTCACACATACTAACCATACCACCCTCACACATACTAACCATACCCCCCTCACACATACTAACCATACCACCCTCACACATACTAACCATACCACCCTCACACATACTAACCATACCCCCCTCACACATACTAACCATACCCCCCTCACACATACTAACCATACCCCCCCTCACACATACTAACCATACCCCCCCTCACACATACTAACCATACCCCCCCTCACACATACTAACCATACCCCCCTCACACATACTAACCATACCCCCCCTCACACATACTAACCATACCCCCCCTCACACATACTAACCATACCCCCCCTCACACATACTAACCGTACCCCCCTCACACATACTAACCGTACCCCCCCTCACACATACTAACCATACCCCCCCTCACACATACTAACCATACCCCCCTCACACATACTAACCATACCCCCCCTCACACATACTAACCATACCCCCCCTCACACATACTAACCATACCCCCCTCACACATACTAACCATACCCCCCCCTCACACATACTAACCATACCCCCCCTCACACATACTAACCATACCCCCCTCACACATACTAACCATACCCCCCCTCACACATACTAACCATACCCCCCCTCACACATACTAACCATACCCCCCTCACACATACTAACCGTACCCCCCCTCACACATACTAACCATACCCCCCCTCACACATACTAACCATACCCCCCTCTCCCTCACACACCCCCCTCTCCCTCACATACCCCCCCTCACACATACTAACCACACCCCCCTCTCCCTCACATACCCCCATCCGCCTCAAATACCCCCCTCCCACATACTAACCATACCCCCCTCTCCCTCACACCCCCCCCTCTCTCTCAGACACCCCCCTCTCCCTCACATACCCCCTCCGCCTCATATACCCCTCTCCCACAAACTAACCATACCCCCCCTCCCACATACTAACCATACCCTCCTCATATACCCCCCTCACACATACTAACCATACCACCCTCCAACATACTAACCAATACCCCCTCTCCCTGACATACCCCGTTCCCCCTCACATACCCCCCTCTCCACCCTCTCAACCTCCCTCTTACTCATTCTACTCTCACCTCACTACCGTACCCAACTCCCTCATTCTCTCGTGTGTGCGTGTGTGCGCGCGCTGAGAGAAGGTGATCTGTGATATGTCACACCATCTGAACCTTTCTGCCCAGCTCTAAATATAAACCTGAGAAGATTTCACACAAGAGCCTGAGAGAAAGGTTAACAGCGTGTGTGTGAATCTCTGTTCAAGCCTGTTCCCAGCGCAGATGCATATGAAAAATAACATTTTGTTTGGAACTGAAAATGCCTTTACTGAGAGATCTGTCATCCGGTGACATGGGAAAATGTACAGTACTTGATTGCCCCCAAACATAGGGAGTTATATGAGAGGAATTCATCCAGTGACGTCAGAGATGCCAGTCATTTTACAGTCTACAGTATCTCTTAACTGTAGATGTGCAGGACGATCCAAATGGTTAGTTTTACATTAAGAAAGATACGGGGTGTTAAAAGTTACATAAAGCAATGATGTATGATGATTTACAGTTTACTAATGACTGTTTGACAATGATTTTTAATCAGTTAATATGTTAGTTTCCGATCTGTTAGCTAGTGTGTGTGCTTGTCTCTCTGCTGTGACAAGTAGCTGTGGGTTATTAGCACCAACGTGTTAGGCCATTACACTGTTTGCTTCCAGTTGGACTCTGTGTGTGTGTGTGTGAGAAGCACAGTGTGTTGGCTATTGCTTGGGGAGTGTAATTGTGATGATGTAGGTAGGCTGTAATATCTCATGATTTTGTGTCGGCCTACCTCGTAATAACAGTGTGACGACCCCTCTACAACAAACTACCTCATGATAACAGTGTGTCGGCCCCTCTACAACAAACTACCTCATGATAACAGTGTGTCGGCCCCTCTACAACAAACTACCTCATGATAACAGTGTGCCGGCCCCTCTACAACAAACTACCTCATGATAACAGTGTGTCGGCCCCTCTACACCAAACTACCTCATGATAACAGTGTGCCGGCCCCTCTACGACAAACTACCTCATGATAACAGTGTGCCGGCCCTCTACGACAAACTACCTCATGATAACAGTGTGTCGGCCCCTCTACAACAAACTACCTCATGATAACAGTGTGCCGGCCCCTCTACAACAAACTACCTCATGATAACAGTGTGACGACCCCTCTACACCAAACTACCTCGTAATAACAGTGTGCCGGCCTCTCTACAACAAACTACCTCATGATAACAGTGTGACGACCCCTCTACACCAAACTACCTCGTAATAACAGTGTGCCGGCCCCTCTACACCAAACTACCTCGTAATAACAGTGTGACGACCCCTCTACACCAAACTACCTCGTAATAACAGTGTGACGACCCCTCTACACCAAACTACCTCGTAATAACAGTGTGACGACCCCTCTACACCAAACTACCTCGTAATAACAGTGTGACGACCCCTCTACACCAAACTACCTCGTAATAACAGTGTGCCGGCCCCTCTACACCAAACTACCTCATGATAACAGTGTGGGTGTTAGATGAAGTAATCATGACAACAGGCACAAGGTTCCGCTGGGGCAGATGGATAGGACTTTATCTGACTGTGTCCCTAAACACAAACACAAGCACACGCTCACGTTCTCACACAGTCACACACACACAGGGACTTTGATTTGCAGAACTATGACAACCGGTAATATCCTTTCATTCTCTTTGTTTTACTCTCCCCTTGTTTGGGAGAAGGTAAATGCAAACACGAATTCTGGACTAGAAGAGAAACACAAAGTCCAAGACTGAGAGAACAAGAGAGGAGATTTTTTCAAGAGAGAGGAGTGACAGCATGTTGCTGGATCAGTTTTGGAGTGTGTGTGCTTGCATGTGCGTGTATACATTTTGGAGGGAAGCAGGGGGCAAAAAGAATGTTGGTCTGGGCGAAAGAAAGGGAGTGTGTGTGTGTGTGTGATTAGTGTGTAGTTTCTCCCACTCTGGTCAGTTGAAAGAGGGGTCAAATCAGTTCAGATCACAGGGATGAACTGGGGTCATCTGACTAGAAATAATCCTGTCTTCTCTGTTGGTTCATTGAATCCATAAAGTCTGTATTCAAATCAGATGTTATTATGGGTGTAGTGAAATGCTTGTGTTCCTGGCTCCTACAGTGCCGTAGTATCTAACAATACACAACAATAACACATGAATCTAAAAAGTAAAAGAATGGAATTTAGAAATATTAGGATGATCAATGTCTGTCTATCTGACGTGAAAGTGTCTGTTTACAGTTTGAATGTACAGTGTATACATGTTCTATAAAAGTGTTTGTGTATGGATTAAGTATGTATCGTGTGTGTGTGTTCTCCTGGAAGTGTGTGTGGGCTGTGTGGTGGTGTGTGTCTGCCTGGCCACATGGTTCTCATTAGAGGCAATGGGATGTTTGTTTTCTCTATTAGTCTGTTCCTTTATTATCAACAACTCCTTCAAAACTGCCCCAAACTAAAGCCCAATAAACAGATCCAACAAACACAACCAGGGCTGCACGCATGGTGTGTGTGTGTGTGTGTGTGTGTGTGTGTGTGTGTGTGTGTGTGTGATTTGTGCCTGGGTATCAGTGTGTTTCACAGATTGTGTTGCTACTTATGTATAGAGGTTCATATTGCCCCGAGCAGCAACCTCATTATTAAGATATGGATATCTCCTTCTCCCTGCTTCACTCAATCCTTTCACAATGTTGGGCTATCTTTGTCCCTCTACTGTCTCACTCTCTCCTCTTTGTCCCTCTACTGTCTCACTCTCTCCTCTTTGTCCCTCTACTGTCTCACTCTCTCTTTGTCCCTCTACTGTCTCACTCTCTCTTTGTCCCTCTATTGTCTCACTCTCTCCTCTTTGTCCCTCTACTGTCTCACTCTCTCTGTCCCTCTACTGTCTCACTCTCTCCTCTTTGTCCCTCTACTGTCTCACTCTCTCCTCTTTGTCCCTCTATTGTCTCACTCTCTTTGTCCCTCTAGTGTCTTACTCTCTCTTTGTCCCTCTAGTGTCTCACTCTCTCCTCTTTGTCCCTCTACTGTCTCACTCTCTCCTCTTTGTCCCTCTACTGTCTCACTCTCTCCTCTTTGTCTCTCTACTGTCTCACTCTCTCTTTGTCCCTCTACTGTCTTACTCTCTCCTTGTCCCTCTACTGTCTCACTCTCTCTTTGTCCCTCTACTGTCTCACTCTCTCTTTGTCCCTCTACTGTCTCACTCTCTCCTCTTTGTCCCTCTACTGTCTCACTCTCTCCTCTTTGTCCCTCTATTGTCTCACTCTCTCCTCTTTGTCCCTCTAGTGTCTCACTCTCTCCTCTTTGTCCCTCTAGTGTCTCACTCTCTCCTCTTTGTCCCTCTACTGTCTCACTCTCTCCTCTTTGTCCCTCTACTGTCTCACTCTCTCCTCTTTGTCCCTCTATTGTCTCACTCTCTCTTTGTCCCTCTACTGTCTCACTCTCTCTTTGTCCCTCTAGTGTCTCACTCTCTCCTCTTTGTCCCTCTAGTGTCTCACTCTCTCCTCTTTGTCCCTCTACTGTCTCACTCTCTCTTTGTCCCTCTAGTGTCTCACTCTCTCCTTTGTCCCTCTAGTGTCTCTCTTTCTCCTCTTGGTCCACACTACTGTCTCACTCTCTCCAGCCTGTTCATGTACGTGTAAGAAGTGTGTGTGTTTATTTTCGATTGTATACTTTTGCATCTCCATTTCTGCTTAAAACCTGTAGATGAAGAATATATACCGTGTGTGTGTGTGTGTGTGTGTGTGTGTGTGTGTGTGTGTGTGTTGAATCCCCTCTTTCTCTTGCCCTCCCCAGGCAACACGTGCCACCCTGACAGCTCACTGTATGTCTCTGGGTGACTCTCTGGGGAAGGAGAATGAGTTGGCTCTGATCATCGATGGACAGACCCTGAAATACGCCCTGTCCTTCGAGCTCCGCCAAGCCTTCCTAGACCTCGCCCTGTCCTGCAAGGCCGTCATCTGCTGCAGGTAAGAGACACACTCGCACACACATCCTATTCTGCATCTGCTCTGGGGGGGTGTGTGTTTTGGGCTTGGGGGGGGTGTGTTTTGGGCTTGGGGGGGGGGGGGGGGGGGGGGTTTGGGCTTGGGGGGGGGGGGGGGTGTTTTGGGCTTGGGGGGGGGGGGGGTTTGGGCTTGGGGGGTGTGTGTTTTGGGCTTGGGGGGGGTGTGTTTTGGGCTTGGGGGGGGTGTGTTTTGGGCTTGGGGGTGTGTGTTTTGGGCTTGGGGGTGTGTGTTTTGGGCTTGGGGGTGTGTGTTTTGGGCATCGGGTGTGTGTTTTGGGCTTGGGGGGGGGGTGTGTTTTGGGCTGGCGGGGGTATGTGGCTTGGGGGGTGTGTTTTGGGCCTGGGGGGTGTGTTTTGGGCCTGGGGGGTGTGTTTTGGGCTTGGGGGGGGGTTGGGCTTGGGGGGGTGTGTTTTGGGTTTGGGGGTGTGTGGCTTGGGCTTGGGGGGGGGGGGTGTTTTGGGCTTTGGGGGTGTGTTTTGGGCTGGGGGGTGTGTTTTGGGCTTGGTGCTGACTAAAGGATCTGGTTGTTTTTTAATAGTGTTAGTAAATGACTGTAGATCATAAAATCTTGGCATGGATCTCAGTGGTTAATGGAATACACCGCACCACATGGAAATGTCAAAGTCATGACTCACTTACTGCTATTATCCCACCACACACACACACACACACACACACACACACACACAGTTGAAGTGGGAAGTTAACGTACATTTAGGTTGGAGTCCATTAAGTCGTTTTTCAACCACTCGACAAATGTCTTGTTAACAAACTATAGTTTTGGCAAGTCGGTTAGGACATCTACTTTGGCAATGACACAAGTAATTTTTCCAACATTTGTTTACAGACAGATTATTTCACTTATAATTCACCGTATCACAATTCCAGAATTTGACTGTGCCTTTAAACAGCTTGGAAAATTCCAGAAAATGATGTCATGGCTTTAGAAGCTTCTGATTCTAAGGCTAATTAACATCATTTGAGTCAATTGGAGGTGTACCTGCGGATGTATTTCAAGTCCTACCTTCAAACTCAGTGCCTCTTTGCTTGAAATCGTGGGAAAATCAAAATAAATCAGCCAAAAACAATTGTAGACCTCCACAAGTCTGGTTCATCCTTGGGAGCAATTTCCAAAACGCCTGAAGGTACCACGTTCATCTGTACAAACAATAGTATGCAAGTATAAACACAATGGGACCATGCAGCCGTCATACCGCTCAGGAAGGAGACGCGTTCTGTCTCCTAGAGATGAACATACTTTGGTGCGAAAAGTGCAAATGAATCCCAGAACAACAGCAAAGGACCTTGTGAAGATGCTGGAAGAAACGGGTACAAAAGTATCCATATCCACAGTAAAACGAGTCCTATATCGACATAACCTGAAAGGCCGTTCAGCAAGGAAGAAGCCACTGCTCCAAAACCACCATAAAAAAGCCAGACTATGGTTTGCAACTGCACATGGGGACAAAGATCGTACTTTTTGGAGAAATGACCTCTGGTCTGATGAAACAAAAATAGAACTGTTTGGCCATAATGACCATCGTTATGTTTGGAACAAAAAGGGGGAGGCTTGCAAGCCGAAGAACACAATCCCAACCGTGAAGCACAGGGGTGGCAGCATCATGTTGTGGGGATGCTTTGCTGCAGGAGGGAGTGGTGCACTTCACAAAATAGATGACATCATGAAGCAGGGAAATTATGTGGATATATTGAATATTGAAGACACATCTCAAGACATCAGTCAGGAAGTTAAAGCTTGGTTGCAAATGGGTCTTCCAAATGGACAATGACCCCAAGCATACTTCCAAAGTTGTGGCAAAATGGCTTAAGGACGACAAAGTCAAGGTATTGAAGTGGCCATCACAAAGCCCTGACCTTAATCCTATCAAAAATGTGTGGGCAGAACTGAAAAAGCGTGTGCGAGCAAGGAGGCCTACAAACCTGACTCAGTTACACCAGCTCTGTCAGGAGGAAAGGGCCAAAATGAACCCAACTTATTGTGGGAAGCTTGTTGAAGGCTACCCAAAACATTTGACCCAAGTTAAACAATTTAAAGGCAATGCTACCAAATACTAATTGAGTGTATGTAAACTTCTGACCCACTGGGAATGTGAAAGAAATTAAAGCTGAAATAAATCATTCTCTCTACTATTATTCTGACATTTTCACATTCTTACAATAAATTGGTGATCCTAACTGACTTAAGACAGGGAATTTTTACTAGGTTTAATGTCAGAAATTGTGAAAAACTGAGTTTTAAATGTATTTGGCTAAGGTGTATGCAAACGTCCGACTTCAACTGTGTGTGTGTGTGTATGTATATATATATATATATATATATATATAATTTATACTGCCTCCATCTGTCCCTTCATTCATACAATGTACTCTCAAAGTCTCCTAGAATATTTACATTCCCTTTTTTAGTCATGTTTCCACGTCAAACTGCTGTGACAGTTGTGTGTGTGTGTGTGTGAGGAGGGAAGTAATCGACTCTCCCTAGCATAAAAGCCATATCCGGACTGGGGTCTCCAAGGCCTTACAAAATAGCTCCATTCCTCCCTCCCCCTCTTTTTGTTCCTCTGTTTTCTTCCTGCTCCCCCCGGCCCTCTCATGGTAGAGGTGGCTGTGATCCTCTCCTGCTGTTTTGTGTGTATGTTATGGCTGTTGTATCATCTCCACTGGGTTATCATTTATCAGCGAGAGAGAAGAGAGAGAGAGACCTATATCTGTGTGCTACCTATATTCCCCCGCCCCCCCCACACACTTTAATTAAGACAGCTTCTCCATCCTGGAGGGGGAAATGAATCATTTCCAGGCCCAGGGACATGTACTAGTCTGTGGCGACCTAAATGAATAATTTCCAGGCCCAGGGACATGTACTAGTCTGTGGTGACCTAAATGTATTCATTTCCAGGCCCAGGGACATGTACTAGTCTGTGGCGACCTAAATGAATCATTTCCAGGCCCAGGGACATGTACTAGTCTGTGGTGACCTAAATGTATTCATTTCCAGGCCCAGGGACATGTACTAGTCTGTGGCGACCTAAATGAATCATTTCCAGGCCCAGGGACATGTACTAGTCTGTGGCGACCTAAATGCCAGAACCAGACAAGAACCTGACACCCTCAGCAGACTGGGGGACAAACACCTGCCTGGAGGTGACAGCACTCCCTCCCCCATATGCTCCCCTAGGCACAACTATGACAACATAACCAACAAAAACTGGTCACAACTCCTGCAGCTCTGTCGGACGCTGGGTATGTACATAGTCAATGGTAGGCTTTGAGGGGACTCCTACAGTAGGTACACCTACAGCTCATCTCTTGTCAGTAGTACTGTAGACTACTTTATCACTGACCTCAACCCAGAGTCTCTCAGAGCGTTCACAGTCAGCCCACTGACACAACTATCAGATCACAGCAAAATCAGTCTACTTGAACAGAGCAATACTCAATCATGAGGCATCGAAGCCAAAGGAACTGAATAATATTAAGAACTGCTATAGATGGAAGGAAAGTAGTGTGGAAACCTACCAAAAACCAATTCGGCAACAACAAATGCAATCCCTTTTAGACATCTTGATGGACAAAACGTTACATTGTAATAGTGAAGGTGTAAACCTGGCAGTAGAAAACCTAAACAGTATATTTGACCTCTCAGCTTCCCTATCAAAGCTAAAAATGTCAGAAAACCGAATAAAATGAACAACAATGACAAGTGGTTTGATGAAGAATGTAAAAACCTAAGAAAGAAATTGAGAAACCTGTCCAACCAAAAACATAGAGACCCAGAAAACCTGAGTCTACGCCTTCACTATGGTGAATCACTAAAACAATACAGAAATATACTACGGAAAAAGAAGGAACAGCATGTCAGAAATCAGCTCAATGTAATTGAAGAATCCATAGACTCTAACCACTTCTGGGGAAATTGGAAAACAAACAAACAACATGTAGAGTTATTAAACTCTTTAACATCATCCTCAGCTCTGGCATCTTCCCGAGGCCTGATCACCCCAATCCACAAAATTGGCGACAAATTTGACGCCAATACCTACCGTGGGATATGCGTCAACAGCAACCGTGGGAAAATCCTCTGCATTATCATTAACAGCAGACTCTTACATTTCCTCAATGAAGACAATGTACTGAGCAAATGTCAAAATTGCTTTTTACCTAAATACCATATGACAGACCTCGTATTCACCCTGTACACCCTACTTGACAAACAAACAAACCAAAACAAAGGCAGTCTTCTCATACTTTGTTGATTTCAAAAAAGATTTTGACTCAATATGGCACATGAGGGTCTGCTATTCAGATGGATGGAAAGTAGTGTTTGGGGAAAAACATACGACATTATAATTGGGGAAAAAACACATTTCTTTCCACAGGCCCATGGGGTGAGACAGGAATGCAGCTTAAGCCCCACCCTCTTCAACATATATATCAACAAATTGGTGAGGGCAGTAGAGCAGTCTGCAGCACCTGGCCTCATCCTACTAGAATCTGAAGTCAAATGTCTACTGTTTGCTGATGATCTGGTGCTTCTGTCCTCAACTTAGGAGGGCCTACAGCAGCACCTAGATCTTCTGAACAGATTCTGTCAGTCCTGGGCCCTGACAGTAAATCTCAGTAAGACAAAAATAATGGTGCTCCAAAAAATGTCCAGTCACCCGGACCACAAATACAAATTCCATCTAGACACCGTTTCCCTAGAGCACACAAAACTATACATACCTCGGTCTAAACATCAGCTCAACAGGTAACTTCCACAAAGCTGTGAACAATCTGAGAGACAAGGCAAGAAGGGCCTTCTATGCCATCTAAAGGAACATAAAATGTAACATACCAATTAGCATCTGGCTAAAAATACTTGAATCAGTTATAAAACCCATTGCCCTTTATGGTTGTGAGGTCTGGGGTCCGCTCACCAACCAAGAATTCACAAATGGGACAAACACCAAATTGAGACTCTACATGCAGAATTCTGCAAAAATATCCTCTGTGTATAACTTAAAACACCAAATAATGCATGCAGAGCAGAATTAGGCCGATACCCGCTAATTATCAAAATCCAGAAAAGAGCTGTTAAATTCTACAACAACCTTAAAGGAAGCGATTCCCAAACCTTCCATAACAAAGCCATCGCCTACAGAGAAATGAACCTGGAGAAGAGTCCCCTAAGCAAGCTGGTCCTGGGGCTCTGTTCACAAACAGACCCCACAGAGCCCCAGAACAGCAACACAATTAGACCCAAATAAATTATGAGGAAACAAAGAGATAATTACTTGACATATTGGAAAGAGTTAACAAAAAAACTGAGCAAAATAGAATGCTGTTTGGCCCTAAACAGAGAGTATACAGTGGCAGAATACCTGACCACTGTGACTGACCCAAACTTAAGGAAAGCTTTGACAATGTACAGACTTGGTGAGCATAGCCTTGCTGTTGAGCATAGCCTTACTATTGTCGTAGAAAGCCTGTCTTCTCTTGAGAGCCAGGTCTATGTGCACACTGCCCACAAAATGAGGTGGAAACTGAGCTGCACTTCCTAACCTCCTGTATGACCATATTAGAGACACATATTTCCCTCAGATCACACAGACCCACAACGAAAACAAACCCAATTTTGATAAACTCCCATATCTGTTGGGTGAAATACCACAGTGTGCCATCACAGCAGCAAGATTTGTGATCTGTTGCCACAAGAAAAGGTCAACCAGTGAAGAACAAACACCATTGTAAATACAACCCATATTTATGTTTATTTATTTTCACTTCTGTACTTTAACTATTTGCACATAATATGATATTTGAAATTTCTTTATTCTTTTTGGACCTTTTGTGGGTGTAATGTAAACTGTTACATTTTTTATGTTTATTTCACTTTTGTTTATCTACTTCACTTGATTTGGCAATGTTAGCATATGTTTCCCATGCCGAATATGCCCTTAAATTTAATTGAGAGAGACCGAGAGAGAGCGACATATTTCCCACAGATCACACAGACCCACAAGGAATTTGAAAACAAATCAAACATTGACAAACTCCCATATCTGTTGGTGAAATACCGCGATGTGCAATCACAGCAGCAAGGTTTGTGGCCCGTTACCATGAGAAACGGGCAACCAAACATTGTAAACGGGCAACAAAACATTGTAAATACCTCCCATATTTATCTGTTTCCTCATCTTCCCCTATTATTCCTACTACAACTATTTGCATATTGTTAAAACACATGGCTGATAATATAACATTTGAAATGTTTTAATCCCTTTGAAACCTGTATGAGTGCAATGTTTACTGTAGATTTTCAAATGTTTTTGTTGACATTCTTTGTTTATTGTTTATTATTTCACTTGCTTTGGCAATGTAAACATGTTTCCCATGCTAATAAAACCCATCTTAATTGAAAGAGACCATGCTAATAAATCCCCGTTGAATTGAGAGCGAGAACTAACAACAACATCAATTCCAAAACGCATAAAGATGATAATTATTGGAAATGGAAAGCGAGAGCTAAAAAGACAAGTGGGTTGAAGTTGAGTTGAAGACAGAAAGAACAAATGAAAGGCGATGCAGGAAGAGTTGGCAGAGCAACAGTAAGACTTCACACACAAACTCCATGAGCTTTTTGTTTAGTGGTTTCCATCAGGTAGCAGGAAACCATGAATCACTGCCGGGCTTAAAATAACCAAAATTGCTTCCATTTAGAGCCAATTCCCAAGGTAAAAGTTTGCCTTAACCAAATATCTAGGATTAGATGTGACTTCTCCAGCTCCTAACCTGAACCATTACGTGGATAGAAATATCTTGGCCCCTGTATCAGTGGTTTAGGGGAGGTTTTCTAAATGTGCACCCAGGGGGAGTCCAGGACCGAGTTTGGGAAAGCCTGGTTTAGGGGAACCGCTTCCCACTAATTGATTTATGTAGCAGTTCAGTCATTATGATAGCTGATTGAGGTACTCACCCTCTTAACCTGTAACCCTGTCTGTCTCTTAAACCGGTTCTGTCTCCACATAGACAATGAGATGAGGAGCCCAGGGGAAAGGGACTAGGGAATTTCACAGCGTGAAACGTTACTGTCTCCCCAAATGTCTTTTACCCTTATTGGAATGTATAGGCCACCTTCCACCAAAAGTCTGTTTTTTGATCAGTTTAATAACATGCTTAGGGAATGTGACTTTGGGAATAGGTCATCTTAATGGGAGATTTTAACACTAATTATGAAGACAAGTCTTGTAAGAAAACCTTTGACCTTACACAGCTAGTTAAAGGACCAACCAGGGTGACTTGTTGCTCTAAAACACAGATTGACCTGGTGTTCAGTAATAAACCAGAGAGAGTGACTAAATCATTCAATATGGTTACTGGGCTGTCTGATCATAATCTGACACTCATAGCCAGAAAGCTTTCCAAGAACAGGTTTAACATCTCTACTGGTAGCAAGCCTGATCAGCTCAGAATACCTAAGAGTCAATTAAATCATTTTGAAAAGGTAATTAAGGGAATTAACTGGAATGATCTCTTGTCCTATACAAATTGGAAGCTGATAGTCAGGTTTTTCTATCCACAATCCAGACTACAATAAATGGCTTCCTAAAGAAAACCAAATCCAAACCTGGCCAAAAGAGCACTCTTCCTTGGCTAAATGGAGAAATCTGGAAATTGATGAAAGAACGAGATTATGCTCTAAAAATAGCCCTAAGATCCAAATTAGAGCATGACAAGACGTAGGTTCACCATGTTGAGAAATAAGGTGATGAAAGAAATCAGACATGCCAAGGCAAACTTTTTTATTAACATAATTGGTGAAGCAAAGGGAAATTCTAAACTGATCTGGGAGAATCTAAAAAAGTGAACAGGGAAAGACCATAGTAACACTGCAAAAAGACTAGAAATCATGGTGAATAACAACCTAACACAGGATGCGGTCGAAATATCAACAGCCTTCAATTCGTACTTTGTTGACTCTGTCAAGGTCCTAACACAGAACCCCTCCACTGGTTTCCTGGGCTCAGAGCCAGTGAATTACACTCAACCTTTCTTCATCATTAAGGAGGTTTCTGAGTCAGAGATAAACAAGCTGATTAGCTCACTGAAGAACTATAAAGCCAAATATGTGTTTGGGCTGGACTTTGCGTAAAAACTACAAAGAGTCACTCATTGGCCCCATTACTAAGGTCACCAACACATCTATTGGTCTCGGGGTGTTTCCAAGGGTTTAAAATCTTTAAATCAGGCGACCCTGCTGACGTGAGTAACTACAGGCCCATTAGTATACTACCTGTGGTGTCAAAGGTTGTTGAAAAGTGTGTAGCAGAACAACTGATTGCCCACCTCAACAACAGCCCCTTCACATTACACTCCATGCAGTTTGGCTTCAGAGCGAAACACTCCACAGAAACGGTCAACTGCTTTCTTCTGGAAAATGTGAAGTCCAAGATGGACAAAGGGGGCATTGTTGGGGCTGTGTTTCTGGACCTAAGGAAGGCTTTTGATACTGTTAACCATGAGATTCTCATCACAAAATTGTCCAAGTTCAACTTTTCCCCTGATGACTTGAGATGGATGAAATCATACCTTGAAGGCAGAACTCAGTGTGTCAGAGTGAGCAATGAGCTGTTGCCCACTCTTAGCTATGATGTGGGAGTGCCCCAAGGGTCAATACTGGGGCGCCTCCTGTTCAGCCTGTACATTAATGATCTGCCTTCTCAAATTCAACCTAGCTAATTTCCGATTTATGTGAAATTGTTTGACTACAGAAGTAGCAAAACTGTACTTCAAATCTATGATACTCCCCCACTTAACACACTGCTTGACTAGTTGGGCCCAAGCTTGGTGTACAACATTAAGACCTATTCAGTCTGTCTACAAACAGGCTCTCAAAGTGCTTGATAGGAAGCCCAATAGCCATCATCACTGTTACATCCTCAGAAAGCATGAGCTCCTGAGTTGGGAGAATCTTGTGCAATACACCGACGCATGTCTTATATTCAAGATCCTAAATGGCCTGGCTCCCCCTCCACTCAGTATTTTTGTTAAACAGGAAGCCCAAACATATGGCAGCAGATCCACAAGGTCTGCCATGAGAGGTGACTGTATAGTTCCCTTAAGGAAAAGCACCTTTAGTAAATCTGTTTTCTCTGTGAGAGCTTCCCATGTCTGGAATACACTGCCACCAGACACGCATAACTGCACCACATATCACACTTTCACAAAAGGCTTGAAGATATGGCTAAAGGTCAATCAGATTTGTGAACATGGTCCCTAGCTGTGTGTTGCTGCTTTCCATGTCTGTTGTCTGTAGCTTGTGAGGTGTGGAAACACTTTGTTGCTTTTGAATTTTGTCTTGCTGCTTTTTGTTCTATGTTGCTCTGTCTGTATGCTACGTCTTGCTTGTCCTATGTTGCTCTGTCTGTATGCTACGTCTTGCTTGTCCTATGTTGCTATTGTCTATATTGTAATTGTTTTTAATAACCTGCCCAGGGACTGCGGTTGAAAATTAGCCGGCTGGCTAAAACCGGCACTTTTACTGAAACGTTGATTAATGTACACTGTCCCTGTACAAATAAAATAAACTCAAACTTAAACAGACTGTTTATGTGTGTGCGTGTATAACAGACAGTATGCCTGTGGAAGACATGGCTCCTGTTATTATCTGTATGTCTGTTTTATAGGCCTGTAGTCAGACCAGGACCCACAGTGATTTAAAACCCCAACAAGGAACAGTCTTTCTGGGATAAGAGGGAGCGGGCCTGGGTGGGTATGGAGCAAATCTCTACACCAGCATGTAACCTCTCTATCTCACACACACAAACACACACACACACACTGCAGGCCAGGGGGAAGCCAATGAGTCATAAAGATGCCCTGTGTGTTCTAAGCAAGACCGTAGCCCGGTCAAGCTGAAGCTGCAGAGCTGGGTGGTCCACTTAGCATTCTCACACACACACACAATTTCCGAGGGGAAACCCTCAGAGAGATTTGGCTGGAGAAGTCGATGTTGATAGACGAGCTGCGCCTCTGCTCTCTGAGGTGTGTCTGTCGGTCTGTGTGCGTGACAGAGTGACTCAACAGTCAGCCTGGTCTCAGAGACTAGATCTCTCGCTCTCTTGCTGTTTACACATGATCTACTTCACTTGATTTGTCAATGAACAAAAGTGAAATAAACAATAAAAATGTACATTAAACATAACACTCAAAGTTCCAAAATAATAAAGTCATTTCAAATGTCAAATGTACAAATCGTTAAAGTACAAAAGTGAAAATAAATAAACATAAAAGAGTTTGTCCTTCAGTGGTTGCCCTTTTCTCGTGGCAACAGGTTACAAATATTACTGCTGTGATGTCACACTGCAGTATTTCACCCAGTAGATATGAGTTTATCAAAATTGGGTTTGTTTACAAATCCTTTGTGGGTCTGTGTAATCTGAGGGAAATATGTGTCTCTAATATGGTCATTGATAAACTAGTTTTAATGACTCCAACCTAAGTGTATGTAAACTTCCAACTTCAGCTGTAGGTGCTGCTGTAGGCCATCGCTGGTTGGGGACAGAAGCACCAGATCATCAGCAAACAGTAGACATTTGACTTCAGATTCTTGTAGGGTAAGGCCCGGTGCTGCAGACTGCTCTAGTGCCCTCGCCAATTCGTTGATATAAGTACGGTTCTGTATTTATTTTCTTAGTCAACCTGTTTGTTTGCCAGAGCATTTGCTGTATATCTTGGAAATAAGAATCTTAGTAGTAGGAGGAATCCTAGGAATGGAATCCTTCCAGGAAATGTTTTCCAAAATCACATTGTAGGTTTGGAGTTTTGATTTGGAGTGAAGGTTTTGTTGTGGAGGGTAGTATCCTGTATATGTCCTCCCAAGTTTATCTCAATAAAACATATTTTTTCTGGTTGTATCTTACCCTGTCTGTTTTTTCCAGTCTCCAGACATCTTTTACTTTTGGTCGTTGATGTTGTTGTAACTTTTTTCGAACTGGTCTCGCTCTCTCTCTCTCTCTCTCCAGGGTGTCTCCCCTCCAGAAGTCTGAGATAGTGGACATGGTGAAGAAGCATGTGAAGGCCATCACTCTGGCCATAGGAGATGGGGCCAATGACGTGGGCATGATCCAGACTGCCCATGTAGGAGTTGGCATCAGTGGCAACGAGGGCATGCAGGCAACCAACTCCTCGGACTACTCCATCGCACAGGTAACACACACACACACACACACACACACACACACACACTAAGTAGAGAACGGAAGAGGGGGGGAAAGGGAGCGGGAGAAGCTAGTTGAAGTATTCTGTGAGAGCCAGAGGAATCTCTCTCTCTGTTTATCTGTCTTTACCACTCAGGTGTCTACTACTGCTTATCTCTTTGTCTCACCCTGTATCTCCCTCTCTCTCACCACCCCTCTCTCTCTCTCTCTCTCTCTCTCTCTCACTCACCCCCCTCTCTTTCTGTTACTAGTTTTCCTACCTAGAGAAGTTGTTGCTGGTCCATGGGGCGTGGAGTTATAACCGTGTCACTAAGTGTATTCTCTACTGTTTCTATAAGAATGTGGTTCTCTACATCATAGAGGTAAGACACACCCCTCCCCCTCACCGTCCCACTCCTTAAACCTCACTTCTCCCACCCTTCAACCCTCCCTCCCTCTCTCACCCTTCAACCCTCACCTCTCACCCTTCAACCCTCCCTCCCTCTCTCACCCTTCAACCCTCCCTCCCTCTCCCACCCTTCAACCCTCACCTCTCCCACCCTTCAACTCTCACCTCTCCCACCCTTCAACTCTCACCTCTCCCACCCTTCAACCCTCCCTCCCTCTCTCACCCTTCAACTCTCACCTCTCTCACCCTTCAACTCTCACCTCTCCCACCCTTCAACTCTCATCCTTCAAACCTCCCTCCCTCCCTCTCTCAACCTTCAACCCTCACCTCGCCCACCCTTCAACTCTCCCACCCTTCAACCCTCACCTCCCCATCACCCCTCCCACATATAGACTGTACCTTATAAATGCCATCCAGTAATGTTTGAAGATGTATTACTATTTAAAACAACATTAGTAGAAGCTGGACCCATTTGGAGAGAGACTAACTCCCTTTCCCTCCTTAGACCAATCTCTTTTCTCTCTCTCTCTCTCTCACACACACACACACACACACACACACACACACACACACACACACACACACACACACATTAACAGAGACATTTTGCAGCTGTTTGTCGAAATGTTTGACAATGACGGATGAGGTGCTCCTCTGGTGTCTGCTTTCTGTCTCACACACACACACACACACATACACCCACACACACATGGTCGGTCAGGGACTGTGTGTGTGTGAGGGGTCAGGGGCATTTTGGAAGGCTCCACCATCATGAGGGTGATTTGTCAGCTGTGCCCCCTTCTCTGTCTAACATTAAGGAGGCCAGCAGGTGCAGACCCTCAACATTCTACCACAATGTCCCTCTCCCTCAGGTCTAAGGATGTGTGATTATCACATGTGATTGGCTGCCTGTAGAGATCTGTACGTCAAGGGGCATAGACACTCTCTGTCCACAAAGCAGAGATACAGAGTGGTGTGTTTTGGGGGGGGGTGGGGGTTGGCAGAGCAGGCAGGTGCTCCACTGTATGCTCCAGGAACCTCACCACACTCTGATCAGTCTGTGTCTCTGTATGGATGGATGTTTTACTCTTTGTGGATACCTTTAGCATTGGGTAGTGTGAACTGATCCTAGATCTGTAATCTACAGTGCCTTCAAAAAGTATTCATACCCATTGACTTATTCCACATTTTGTTGTGTTACAGCCTGAATTCAAAATGGATTCAATATATTTATTCTCTCTCACCCATCTACACACATAATGACAAAGTGAAAACATTGTTCTAGAAATTGTTGCAGATTTATTACAAATCAAATACATGGGCCTCCCGAGTGGAGCAGCGGTCTGAGGTACTGCACCGCAGTGTTTGAGGCGTCACTACAGACCCGGGTTCGATCTCAGGCTGTGTCACAACCTGCCGTGACCGGGAGTCCCATAGGGCGGCGCACAGTTGGTCCAGCGTCGTCCGGGTCAGGGGAGGGTTTGGCCGGGGGGGCTTTACTTGGCTCATCGCACTCTAGTGACTCCTTGTGGTGGGACGGGCGCCTGCAGGCTGACTTTGGTCGTCAGTTGAACGGTGTTTCCTCCGTCACATTGGTGCAGCTGGCTTCCGGGTTAAGCTGATGGGTGTTAAGGAGCGCTGTGTAGCAGGTCATATTTAGGAGGACACATGACCCGATCTTCGCCTCTCCCGATCCCGTTCGGGAGTTGCAGCGATGAGATAAGATTGTAATTGAAATTGGGAGAAAAAAGGGAGTTAAATACAAAAAATATATATATACAGTACCAGTTAAAGTTTGGACACACTTGCTCATGTAGTAACCAAAAAAGTGTTAAACAAATCAAAATATATTTTATATTTGAGATTCTTCAAAGTAGCCACCCTTTGCCTTGATGACAACTTTGCAAACTCTTGGCATTATTTTTTTATCCTGAAAAACCCCCCACTCCCCGATTTTAGCATGTAAATCTTGCTGGGGCACACTCAAAATAGTTTTTTCTTTAGATGCATGCCAGTAAATCCACTACACAACACTAAGCAATACATTAATTGCACTATAACGGTGACAAACGGTGCCCACGAACTGTTTCATAAAGCTGTCCCAACAGCAGTGCTAACACCTTACCACTGATACACCTGGCTATCAGTGGAGCCTTGTCTGGCAGCCAAACATTCAGCCTAATTTACTGCCTTTTAAAAATACATAGCTGATATGGCTGACTTGCTTTCTACTGACAATTGAGTTGTACAAACTATGGCATAAAGGCGGAGGCAATCCTTAATCTCGATTAAGACATTAATGAGCGAGCTAGGAGGGACATAGTCTATATAACTATTTGTTCAGCACTTTGAAATGTACACCGACAAAATTCAGAACATGGGCCATTCTTACAGTGTTCTCCCTGTACACCAAGTCAGAACCGTAGGATAAATAAAGGGGGTGTATAATTTTTTATTTTTTTATTTCACCTTTATTTAACCAGGTAGGCTAGTTGAGAACAAGTTCTCATTTGCAACTGCGACCTGGCCAAGATAAAGCATAGCAGTATGAGCAGACAACACAGAGTTACACATGGAGTAAACAATTAACAAGTCAATAACACAGTAGAAAACAAAGAGGGAGTCTATATACAATGTGTGCAAAAGGCATGAGGAGGTAGGCAAATAATTACAATTTTGCAGATTAACACTGGAGTGATAAATTATCAGATGGTCATGTACAGGTAGAGATATTGGTGTGCAAAAGAGCAGAAAAGTAAATAAATAAAAACAGTATGGGGATGAGGTAGGTGAAAATGGGTGGGCTATTTACCAATAGACTATGTACAGCTGCAGCGATCGGTTAGCTGCTCAGATAGCTGATGTTTGAAGTTGGTGAGGGAGATAAAAGTCTCCAACTTCAGCGATTTTTGCAATTAGTTCCAGTCACAGGCAGCAGAGTACTGGAACGAAAGGCGGCCAAATGAGGTGTTGGCTTTAGGGATGACCAGTGAGATACACCTGCTGGAGCGCGTGCTACGGATGGGTGTTGCCATCGTGACCAGTGAGCTGAGAAGGCGGAGCTTTACCTAGCATGGACTTGTAGATGACCTGGAGCCAGTGGGTCTGGCGACGAATATGTAGCGAGGGCCAGCCGACTAGAGCATACAAGTCGCAGTGGTGGGTGGTATAAGGTGCTTTAGTGACAAAACGGATGGCACTGTGATAGACTGCATCCAGTTTGCTGAGTAGAGTGTTGGAAGCCATTTTGTAGATGACATCGCCGAAGTCGAGGATCGGTAGGATAGTCAGTTTTACTAGGGTAAGCTTGGCGGCGTGAGTGAAGGAGGCTTTGTTGCGGAATAGAAAGCCGACTCTTGATTTGATTTTCGATTGGAGATGTTTGATATGAGTCTGGAAGGAGAGTTTGCAGTCTAGCCAGACACCCAGGTACTTATAGATGTCCACATATTCTAGGTCGGAACCATCCAGGGTGGTGATGCTAGGCGGGCATGCGGGTGCAGGCAGCGATCGGTTGAAAAGCATGCATTTGGTTTTACTAGCGTTTAAGAGCAGTCGGAGGCCACGGAAGGAGTGTTGTATGGCATTGAAGCTTGTTTGGAGGTTAGATAGCACAGTGTCCAATGACGGGCCGAAAGTATATAGAATGGTGTCGTCTGCGTAGAGGTGGATCAGGGAATCGCCCGCAGCAAGAGCAACATCATTGATGTATACAGAGAAAAGAGTCGGCCCGAGAATTGAACCCTGTGGCACCCCCATAGAGACTGCCAGAGGACCGGACAGCATGCCCTCCGATTTGACACACTGAACTCTGTCTGCAAAGTAATTGGTGAACCAGGCAAGGCAGTCATCCGAAAAACCGAGGCTACTGAGTCTGCCGATAAGAATATGGTGATTGACAGAGTCGAAAGCCTTGGTAAGGTCGATGAAGACGGCTGCACAGTACTGTCTTTTATCGATGGCGGTTATGATATCGTTTAGTACCTTGAGTGTGGCTGAGGTGCACCCGTGACCGGCTCGGAAACCAGATTGCACAGCGGAGAAGGTACAGTGGGATTCGAGATGGTCAGTGACCTGTTTGTTGACTTGGCTTTCGAAGACCTTAGATAGGCAGGGCAGGATGGATATAGGTCTGTAACAGTTTGGGTCCAGGGTGTCTCCCCCTTTGAAGAGGGGGATGACTGCGGCAGCTTTCCAATCCTTGGGGATCTCAGACGATATGAAAGAGAGGTTGAACAGGATAGTTTCAGAAATAGAGGGTCCAGATTGTCAAGCCCAGCTGATTTGTACGGGTCCAGGTTTTGCAGCTCTTTCAGAACATCTGCTATCTGGATTTGGGTAAAGGAGAACCTGGAGAGGCTTGGGCGAGGAGCAGCGGGGGGGGTGGGGCTGTTGGCCGAGGTTGAAGTAGCCAGGCGGAAGGCATGGCCAGCCGTTGAGAAATTCTTATTGAAGTTTTCGATAATCATGGATTTATCGGTGGTGACCGTGTTACCTAGCCTCAGTGCAGTGGGCAGCTGGGAGGAGGTGCTCTTGTTCTCCATTGACTTCACAGTGGCCAATGTTCACATTAGCAGACAATGAAAGCTCTTACAATATTCAATGATTACATTACTCTAAAAGAGGTTATTGGCTACATGTGCACCACCAAGTCAGAACAGTAGGCAACATTTAAGATTTAAAAAGACCACATTTTTATGGTGAGGCACATGGGCTACTAACAGCTTAATACACAACATATACTAAGTATTACTTTCTTAGCTACAGTATACATATCTCCCTGGCATATTACATCATTTATGCAGCAGCATACAAGACATTTTTGGACACCTTGTTGTGCTGTGCTCACTTGAACAGGAAGGTGGTGTGGCAGTACTTCGTGGGCAAATTTTGTCATCAAACTTTGTCTTCAAAGTCTGGAATTCTCTGGATTTATGGTGCTTTCAAGACAATTGGGAAACTGGGGAAAAAACAAGGTTGAATCACGATGACATCAGTGATCTTCAGGTTGGAGCTCTAGAAATAGGCCTGAGTTCCCGACTTGCAATTCCGAGTTCGATGACCGTTCAAAACGTGTTTTCCCACTCAGACCTCATTCTTTTCCGAGTTCCCAGTTGTCTTGAACTCACTGAAGTCTGAGATTTCCGAGTTTCAAGTTGTTTTGAGCGCGGCATAAATCATGCTGGATTGACAGCATGGCCAATGTTAAATGTTCATCCTTTTAAGCCTGGAAAAGAGACCCTTAAACCCTTGCTTGCAGTTAGCCACTTATTCTTTCCAAACCACTTATTGTTGAATTTGCGATTTCCAACTTGTGTAATGTTTATGTCCAATAGCAGATTAGCACCGATACGTTTTATCTATAATTTCTCTTCATTGTTTATCTTATGACAAGGATTGAAAAGGATTTGCCAGTAGATTGTCGACTTGATTTTTTAGCTCTACCCGTAGATTTTGCAGTGACGTAGTGTCCCCATTACAGAACACTGAGCCAATCACGCCGCAACTAGAGAACGTTACCAACCCCTACGCTCCGTATTTTCCGCTGGTTGCCCCACCACCACATAAAGCACTGAACTAGGCTGAAACACCTGCATTTTGGAGCTGCCTTACTCAATAAAGCACTGAGCTAGGCTGAAACACCTGCATTTTGGAGCTGCCTTACTCAATAAAGCACTGAGCTAGGCTGAAACACCTGCATTTTGGAGCTGCCTTACTCAATAAAGCACTGAGCTAGGCTGAAACACCTGCATTTTGGAGCTGCCTTACTCAATAAAGCACTGAGCTAGGCTGAAACACCTGCATTTTGGAGCTGCCTTACTCAATAAAGCACTGAGCTAGGCTGAAACACCTGCATTTTGGAGCTGCCTTACTCAATAAAGCACTGAGCTAGGCTGAAACACCTGCATTTTGGAGCTGCCTTACTCAATAAAGCACTGAGCTAGGCTGAAACACCTGCATTTTGGAGCTGCCTTACTCAATAAAGCAAAAAAAGGTTGTATGCGGCTTTATTGTTTTACATTCTTTGCAAACTGATATGTGACATCACCAAATAACATGCAAAATAGGCAACAACATAAAACAAACAAACAGGTGCCTAAATAGGTGGGGCTCAAAACAGTTGACTGGTTGCCACTGATTACAAGCATACCCATAACATGATGCAGCCACCACTATGCTTGAAAATATGGAGAGTGGTACTCAGTAATGTGTTGTATTGGATTTTCCACAAAGATAACACTTTGTATTCAGGACAAAAAGTGAATTGCTTTGCCACATTTTTTTAGTGCCTTGTTGCAACCAGGATGGATGTTTTGGAATATTTTTTATTCTGTACAGGCTTTTTTCTTTTCACTCTGTCAATTAGGTTAGTATTGTGGAGTAACTACAATGTTGTTGATCCAGCCTCAGTTTTCTCCTATCACGGCCATTAAACTCTAACTGTTTTAATGTCGTCATTGGCCTCATGATGAAATCTCTGAGTGGTTTCCTTCCTCTCCGGCAACTGAGTTAGGAAGGTCGCCTGTATCTTTGTAATCTCCATGTTCAAAAGGATATTGTCTGCTTTTTATTTTTACCCATCTACCAATAGGTGCCCTTCTTTGAGAGACATTGGAAAACCTCCCTGGCCTTTGTGGTTGAATCTGTGTTTGAAATTCACTGCTCGACTAAGGGACATTACAGATCATTTCATGTGTGGGGTACAGAGATGAGGTAGACATTCAAAAGTCATGTTAAGCACTTTTTTTGAACGCAGAGTGAGTCCATGCAACTTATTACATGACTTAAGCATATTTTTACTCCTGAACTTATTTAGGCTTGCCATAACAAAGGGGTTGAATACTTATTGACTCAGCTTATCATTTTTTATTCATTTGTAAACATTTTGAAATACTTTATTCCACTTTGACATTGTGGGTTACTGTGTGTAGGCCAGTGACACAAAATCTAAATGTAATCTATTTTAAATTCAGGCTGTAACGCAACAAAATGTGGAAAAAGTCAAGAGAATTGAATAATTTCTGAAGTCAATGTATGCACAAGGGCTACGTGGTTATCCTCTATCTATCCCTGTTAATCAATTTATTCCATGCTCCCTCATTTCACTCATCCTATATCATCCCTCTCTTGTCCAGCTGTGGTTTGCCTTTGTGAACGGCTTCTCTGGACAGATCCTGTTTGAACGCTGGTGTATTGGCCTCTACAACGTGGTGAGTGTCCACTTTATTCATACTGTGCATTTCTCTGTCTCACTCTTTCTGGATCTGTCCTTTACACCCCCACGTTCTATATATTTTTGATCCCTTTCTCCCTCCCTCTCTTTTAATCTCTCCTTCCCTCCCTCCCTCTCTCTTTTAATCTCCCCTTCCCTCCCTCCCCTCTCTCTTTTAATCTCCCCTTCCCTCCCTCCCTCTCTCTTTTAATCTCTCCCTCCCTTTCCCTCCCTCCCTACCTCTCTTTTAATCTCTCCCTCCCTTTCCCTCCCTCCCTACCTCTCTTTTAATCTCTCCCTCCCTTTCCCTGTCTTCCTCTCTCTCTTTTAATCTCTCCTGCCCTCCCTCCCTCTCTCTCTTTTAATCTCTCCTTCCCTCCCTCCCTCTCTCTTTCAATCTCTCCTTCCCTCCCTCCCTCCCTCTCTCTTTCACTCTCCCTCTTTTTCCATGTCTCGACTCTGTGTGAGCTGTTTGGAAGTGGTGGAATTACTGCTGATTGTGTCACTGTGATTGTTGTGCTGATTGTGTCACTGTGATTGTGGTGCTGATTGTGTCACTGTGATTGTGGTGCTGATTGTGTCACTGTGATTGTTGTGCTGATTGTGTCACTGTGATTGTGGTGCTGATTGTGTCACTGTGATTGTGGTGCTGATTGTGTCACTAAGATTGTTGTGCTGATTGTGTCACTAAGATTGTTGTGCTGATTGTGTCACTGTGATTGTGGTGCTGATTGTGTCACTGTGATTGTGGTGCTGATTGTGTCACTAAGATTGTTGTGCTGATTGTGTCACTAAGATTGTTGTGCTGATTGTGTCACTGTGATTGTTGTGCTGATTGTGTCACTGTGATTGTGGTGCTGATTGTGTCACTGTGATTGTTGTGCTGATTGTGTCACTGTGATTGTGGTGCTGATTGTGTCACTGTGATTGTGGTGCTGATTGTGTCACTGAGATTGTTGTGCTGATTGTGCGACCGATAAAAACAGCCAACGGAGTAAGTCGGAATTTCTGAAAGTCAATCGATCATAGTGTTTGTTTGGGTGTCTTACGTTGTACTGTGTGTGTGTGTGTGTCAGATCTTCACAGCGCTGCCTCCCTTCACTCTGGGGATCTTTGACCGGCCATGCAGTCAGCAGAACATGCTCCGCTTCCCCCAGCTATACAGCATCACCCAGAACGCTGAGGGCTTCAACACCAAGGTACACACACACCCAAACAAACAAACACGCACAGACCACTTTTTTACATTTTCAATCGTATTGAAATACTGTGCACACACACACTGCCATAATTATTAATGGACAAACATATGGAACGTTTTTGAACATTGAACACTATGAATGAAACAATTTGAGTTTAGACAGAGGTCGAGTTTAGTTTAGAGTTTCACAACTTGTAGGCCTATATGAACATTTATTGCATCATCTGAAATAAAGCTACACTATATATATATACACAAAGTAGGTGGACAACACTTCAAATTAGTGGATTTGGGTATTCCAGCCACACCCGTTGCTGACAGGTGTATAAAAATCTAGCACACAGCCATGCAATCTCCATAGACAAACATTGGCAGTAGAATGGTCTTACTGAAGAGCTCAGTGACTTTCAATGTGGCACCGTCATTGGATGCCACCTTTCCAACAAGTCAGTTCGTCACGTTTCTGTCCTGCTGGAGCTGCCCTGGTGCTGTTATTCTGCCCTGCTAGAGCTGCCCTGGTGCTGTTATTCTGCCCTGCTGGAGCTGCCCTGGTGCTGTTATTCTGCCCTGCTGGAGCTGCCCCGGTCAACTGTAAGTGCTGTTATTGTGAAGTGGAAACATCTAGGAGCAACAACGGCTCAGCCGCGAAGTGGTAGGCCACACAAGCTCAGAACGAGACTGCCGAGTGCTGAAGCGTGTAGCACATAAAAATCATCTGTCCTCGGTTGCAACACTCACCACCAAGTTCCAAACTGACTCTGGAATCACGTCAGCACAATAACTGTTCGTAGGGAGCTTCATGAAATGGGTTTCCATGGCCGAGCAGCTGCACACAAGGCTAAGATCACCATGCGCAATGCCAAATGTCGGCTGGAGTGTTGTAAAGCTCACCGCCATTGGACTCTGGATGAGTGGAAACGCATTCTCTGGAGTGATGAATCATGCTTCACCATCTGGCAGTCCGACGGACGATTCTGGGTTTGGCTGATCAGGTAGAACACTACCTACCCCAATGCACAGTGCCAAATGTAACGCTTGGTGGAGGAGGAATATTGCTCTGAGACTGTTTTTCATGGTTTGGGCTAGGCCCCTTAATGTTAACACTACAGCATACAATGACATTCTAGATTACTCTGTGCTTTCTACTTTGTGGCAACAGTTTGGGGAAGGCCCTTTCCTGTTTCAGCATGACAATGCCCCCGTGCACAAATCGAGGTCCGTACAGAAAGTGTTTGTTGACATCTGTGTGAAAGAACTTGACTGGCATGCACAAAGCCCTGACCTCAACCCCATCAAACACCTTAAGGATGAATCTGAACGCCAGGCCTAATCACCCAACATCTGTGCCAAACCTCACTAATGTTCGACGAGCAGGTGTCCACATACTTTTGGTCATGTAGTTTATGATTGTCATGGTTATGTTCTCCCATAGCTCAGTGTTTGATGGGTCATGTCTGGGGCTTGTGTCCATATCTCTGTGATGGATGTTTGATACCTGGTGTTTGTTTTGGAATCCTGCAGGTAAACAAGGTGGCAGGGAGACTGGGCCATCCACATGGCAACTCTAATGAGAATAAGGAAATCATTAATTTAGGGGTAGAAAGTGTGTGTGTGCGCAGGTGTAGGGCAGTTGGTTAGTAGCGATGGTGAATACATAGTGGTAGTTGTATTACTGAACACTGTTTTTCTGTGGGCTCTGAGTGTTTTGGCTTTGGTTTTTACTGACACTACTACTGCCCTCTCGCTCTTTCATTCTCTCTTTCATTCTCTCTCTCCCTCTTTCATTCTCTCTCCATCCATCTCTTATTCTCTCTCTCGCTCTCTTTCATTCTCTTGTTCTCTCTCTCTCTCCCTCTCTCCATCCCTCTCTCAGGTGTTTTGGGGTCACTGTATAAATGCTCTGATCCATTCCATTATTCTCTTCTGGTTTCCACTCAAAGTTCTAGAACATGGTAAGTAGTGGTCCCTACACCCACTGCTAGAGACACTCACACACGTGCACTCTGCTAGAGACACTCACTCACACACGTGCACTCTGCTAGACATATTCACTCGCACACGTGCACTCTGCACTTTGAGTCAATTGGAGATGTACCTGTGGATGTATTTCAAGGCCTACCTTCAAACTCAGTGCCTCTTGGCTTGACATCATGGAAAAACAAAAGAAATCAGCCAAGACCTCACAAAAAAATGGTATATCGTAAAAAGTCTGGTTCATCCTTGGGAGCAATTTCCAAACGCCTGAAGGTTCTAGAAGAAAAATAAACGCACACCTATTTAGGCGAGGTGCTGGCTAGCGGAGTAGAAAAGTTGAAAATAAAAGAGAGCTGCACACTCTAGGAGCTCAGATGCAAAAATGTAATTACCAACGTTTCGACAGCCAAGCCGTCATCAGGGTATAATCACAAACACTGCGGGATTACTCGTTTATGTAGTGTCAAAATACACAGGTGTCTGTAATCATGGCCAAGAGTGGCCTAATATCATTGGTTAATTCTCAATTATTAAAATGGCATACAAAGAACAGCATACAATCAACAAATGGATAGCATACGATCATAGATTCATTTTAGGTTACACAAGCTTACAAACAATTACAATGGCAAAGTCACAATAATCACAAGAATGGCTTCAGATCAAAGTCTACGTTGAGACCGAAGGGAGCAAGGGTCTTTAAGTTAAAGATCCAGGCAGCCTCTCGTTTTAACAATAAATTATCAAGGTCACCCCCTCTTCTAGGGTGGGTGACATGTTCGATGCCAATATAACGCAAAGACCAAATCAAGTGGCCTGCCTCCAAGAAGTGGGCCGCAACTGGATAAGTAAAGTTTTTACACCTAATGGTGCTGCGATGCTCTGAGATACGGACTTTTAATTCACGCTTTGTTTTACCCACATCATTTTTTACCACAAAGACAAGTTATAAGATAAATAACTGCCTTAGTGGAGCACGTAATAACACCTTTGATTGGGATCGATTTCCCTGTTTGTGGGTGTTTGAAGGATCTACATTTATAAGTGCCATTGCATTGAGCACAGCCATTACATTTGTAATTTCCATCCAGTAGGGGCGCAAATAGACGTTGTTAAGGAATATACGCCTGAAGATACCACTTTGATCTGTACAAACAATAGTACGCAAGTATAAACACCATGGGACCACACAACCGTCATACCACTCAGGACGGAGACACACTCTATCTCCTAGAGATGAACGTACTTTGGTGCGAAAAGTGCAAATCAATCCCAGAACAACAGCAAAGGACCTTGTGAAGATGCTGGAGGAAACAGGTACAAAAGTATCTATATCCACAGTAAAACGAGTCCTATATCGACAGAACCTGAAAGGCCGCTCAGCAAGGAAGAAGCCACTGCTCCAAAACCGCCATAAAAAAGCCAGACTACGGTTAGCAACTGCACATGGGGACAAAGATCATACTTTTTGGAGAAATGTCCTCTGGTCTGATGAAAAAAAAAAAAATAGAACTGTTTGCCAATAATGACTATCGTTATGTTTGGAGGAAAAGGGGGAGGCTTGCAAGCCGAAGAACACCATCCCAACCGTGAAGCACGGGGGTGGCAGCATCATGTTGTGGGGGTGCTTTGCTGCAGGAAGGACTGGTGCACTTCACAAAATAGATGTCATCATGAGGTAGAAAAATTATGTGGATATATTGAAGCACCATCTCAAGACATCAGTCAGGAAGTTAAAGCTTGGTTGCAAATGGATCTTCCAAATGGACAATTACCCCATGCATATTTCCAAAGTTGTGGCAAAATGGCTTCCTCTCTGGGATATGTGGGACGGTAGCGTCCCACCTCGCCAACAGCCAGTGAAAGTGCAGGGCGCCAAATTCAAAACAGCAAAAATCTCATAATTAAAATTCCTCAAGCATACAAGTATTTTGCACCATTTTAAAGATAGAATTCTCGTTAATCCAGCCAGTGTCTGATTTCAAAAAGGCTTTACAGCGAAAGCACCACAAACGATTATGTTAGGTCACCACCAACTCACAGAAAAACACAGCCATTTTTCCAGCCAAAGAGAGGAGTCACAAAAAGCACAAATAGAGATAGATATTCATCACTAACCTTTGATGATCTTCATCAGATGACACTCATAGGACTTCATGTTACACAATACCTGTATGTTTTGTTCGATAAAGTGCATATTTATATTTTTAAAAATCTAATTTTACATTGGCGCGTTACGTTCAGTTGTTCTAAAACATCCGGTGATTTTGCAGAGAGCCACATCAATTTACAGAAATACTCATCATAAATGTTGATGAAAATGCAAGTGTTGTACATGGAATTAGAGATATACTTCTCCTTAATGCAACCGCTGTGTCAGATTTAAAAAAACCTTTACGGAAAAAGCAAACCATGCAATAATCTGAGTACAGTGTTCAGACAACAAAACAGCCAAAAATATAATTATTCACTTACCTTTGATGATCTTCATCAGAATGCACTCCCAGGAAATGTTTGATTTGTTCGATTAAGTTCTTAATTTATGTCCAAATAGCTTCTTTTGTTAGGGCGTTTGGTAAACAAATCCAAACGTGCGTGCCGGTCCAGCCAAACGTCGGACGAAAAGTTCAAAAAGTTCCGTTACAGCCCGTAGAAACTTGTCAAACTAAGTATAGAATCAATCTTTAGGTTGTTTTTATCATAAATCTTCAGTTATGTTCCAACCAGAGAATTCCTGTGTCTGTAGAAAAGCAATGGAATGAGAGCTAACTCTCTCGTGACGACGCATCACGAGCCTGTGGCACTCTGCCAGACACCTGGCTCAATCCCCTCTCATTCAGCCCCCCTTCATAGTAGAAGCCTCAAACAAAGGTTTAAAGACTGTTGACATCTAGTGGAAGCCTTAGGAAGTGCAATATGACCCCATTTACACTGTATATTGGAATGGCAAAGAGTTGCAAAACTACAAACCTCAGATTTCTGGTTGGATTTTTCTCAGGTTTTTGCCTGCCATATGAGTTCTGTTATACTCACAGACATCATTCAAACAGTTTTAGAAACTTCAGAGTGTTTTCTATCCAATTCTACTAATGATATGCATATATTAGCATCTGGGACAGAGTAGCAGGCAGTTTACTCTGGGCACGTTATTCATCCAAGCTACTCAATACTGCCCCCCTGTCACCAAGAAGTTAAGGACAGCAAAGTCAAGGTATTGGAGTGGCCATCACAAAGCCCTGACCTCAATCCTATAGAAAATTTGTAGGCAGAACTGAAAAGGCGTGTGCGAGCAAGGAGGCCTACAAACCTGACTGTTACACCAGCTGTCAGGAGGAATGGACCAAAATTCACCCAACTTATTGTGGGAAGCTTGTTGAAGGCTACCCGAAACATTTGACCCAAGTTAAACAATTTAAAGGCAATGCTACCAAATATTAATTGAGTGTATGTAAACTTCTGACCCACTGGGAATGTGATGAAAGAAATAAAAGCTGAAATAAATAATTCTCTCTACTATTATTCTGACATTTCACATTCTTAAAAAAAATTGGTGATCCTAACTGACCTAAGACAGGGCATGTCAGGAATTGTGAAACTGAGTTTAAATGTATTTGTCTAAGGTGTATGTAAACTTCTGACTTCAACTGTACATCTTGTAGTAAATGTTTCACTGTGTGCGTATGTGTTCTCCCCAGACAGTCCTTTCAACAACGGGCATGGTACTGACTACCTGTTTGTGGGGAACATGGTGTACACGGTAAGCACATCGCCTCTACAGCTCCTCACAGTGTGTCTCGTCTGTGTTGGTGCTGATACTCTGAACAAAAACATGGACTCATCCCACTAATTACAGAAGTAATGAAGTGTACTCATGGGTCTACAGTGTCCTCAGCAATCGCTCCATTCATCTACAGTGTCCTCTCTATCACTCTGTTCCTTAAATTCAGCACGGTGTGTGTCTGTTGCTTATTTGTTAGTGAGTGTTTAGATGGCTGAGAGCAGTGGTTATACTTTGAGTGGTTTAACAGGTATTGTTTACAGTATCTTTATGGATATTTATCATCTCTGGTGTCGTTTGTGAATTAACCCCACCTCTCTTTCTCCTTAATTCTCTTTTTCTCCCCCTCATTCTCTCTCCCGCATTCTCTCTTTCTCCCCTCACCCTGTTTTCTCTCTTCCCCTAACCCCTATTTTCTCTCTCCCCCTCCCTCAATTTCTCTCTCCCCCTCCCTCATTTTCTCTCCCCTCCCTCATTTTCTCATTTTCTCTCTCTCCCTCCCTCATTTTCTCTCTCTCCCTCCCTCATTTTCTCTCTCTCCCTCCCTCATTTTCTCTCTCCCTCTCCATCATTCTCTCACTCCCCCTCCATTCTCTCTCTCTCTCTCCCTTCCTCATTTTCTCTCTCTCCCTCCCTCATTTTCTCTCCCCCCTCCCTAATTTTCTCTCTCTCCCTCCCTCATTTTCTCTCTCCCTCTCCATCATTCTCTCACTCCCCCTCCATTCTCTCTCTCTCTCTCCCCCTTCCTCATTCTCTCTCACTCCCCCTCCATCAATCTCTCTCTCCCCTCCCTCCCTCATTCTCTCTCTCTCTCTCTTCTCCTGCCTCATTCTCTCTCTTTCTCTCCCCTTCTCCCCCTCTCCCTTTCTCTCTTCTCTCTGCAGTATGTGGTAGTAACAGTGTGTTTGAAAGCTGGTATGGAAACCACTGCCTGGACCAGGGTACAGTCTGTTTTTACCGTAACGATTTCCTCTCCAACACACACACACTGCACTACTCCTATAGACTGCTTAGATGTATCGTGGTGACATACAGAACCACTCAAACGTTTGGACACACCTACTCATTCAAGGTGAAGCTGGTTGAGAGGATGCCAAGTGTGCAAAGCTGTCAAGGCAAAGGTGGCTAAAATGTTTAACACCTTTTTTGGTTACTGCATGATTTGTGTGTGTTTTCATAGTTTTGATGTCTTCACTATTATTATACAATGTAGAAAATAGTAAAACAAAAAAAACTTGAATGTGTAGGTAGGTGTGTCCAAACTTTTGATTGGTACTGTACAGTCATGGCCACAAGTTTTGAGAATGACACAAATATTAATTTTCACAAAGTCTGCTGCCTCAGTTTGTATGATGGCAATTTGCATATCAGCATGTTATGAAGAGTGATCAGATGAATTACAATTAATTGCAAAGTCCCTCTTTGCCATGCAAATAAACTGAATCCCAAAAAAGCATTTCAGCCCTGCCACAAAAGGACCAGCTGGCATCATGTCAGTGATTCTCTTGTTAACACAGGTTTGAGTGTTGGCGAGGACAAGGCTGGAGATCACTCTGTCATGCTGATTGAGTTCGAATAACAGACTGGAAGCTTCAGAAGGAGGGTGGTGCTTGGAATCATTGTTCTTCCTCTGTCAACCATGGTTACTTGCAAGGAAACACGTGCCCTCATCATTGCTTTGCACAAAAAGGGCTTCACAGGCAAGGATATTGCTGCCAGTAAGATTGCACCTAAATTAACCATTTATCAGATCATCAAGAACTTCAAGGAGAGCGGTTCAATTGTTGTGAAGAAGGCTTTAGGGCGCCTAAGAAAGTCCAGCAAACGCCAGGACCGTCTCCTAAAGTTGATTCAGCTGCGGGATCGGGGCACCACCAGTACAGAGCTTGCTCAGGACTGGCAGCAGGCAGGTGTGAGTGCATCTGCATGCACAGTGAGGCGTAGACTTTTGGAGGATGGCCTGGTGTCAAGAAGGGCAGCAAAGAAGCCACTTCTCTCCAGGAAAAACATCAGAATAGTACCAACTAATCCTCCGAGAGCAACTTCTCCCAACCATCCAGGAACAGTTTGGTGATGAACAATGCCTTTTCCAGCATGATGGAGCACCTTGCCATGAGGCAAAAGTGATAAGTGGCTCGGGGAACAAAACATCGATATTTTGGGTCCATGGTCAGGTAACTCCCCAGACCTTCATCCCATTGAGAACTTGTGGTCAATCTTCAAGAGGCGGGTGGACAAACAAAAACCCACAAATTCTGACAAACTCCAAGCATTGATTATGCAAGAATGGGATGCCATCAGTCAGGATGTGGCCCAGAAGTTAATTGACAGCATGCCAGGGCGGATTGCAGAGGTCTTGAAAAAGAAGGGTCAACACTGCAAATATTGACTCTTTGCATCAACTTCATGTAATTGTCAATAAATGCCTTTGACTCTTATGAAATGCTTGTAATTGTACTTCAGTATTCCATAGTAATATCTGACAAAAATATCTAAAGACACTGAAGCAGCAAACTTTGAGAAAATTAATATTTGTGTCATTCTCAAAACTTTTGTCCACGACTGTACATAGAAGGTAGCCTGCAGATGGCAGTCTACAGATTGACAGCTGGCAGTGTGGGGTATACTCTAGTTTAGAGAGACAGCACCCCGTATATACTGTACATACACACACAGTCCTTGCCATGTGTTACAGCCATCTCAGCTCATTCCTACTGCGGTGAGGGGGGGTAGAGGTGGGTTGACACCCCCTGTCCATTCTGCTGTCCACCCCCCCCCCCCCCCCCCACCGGTAGTGAAGCAGGGTCCCATAGGAATTCACACAGTGTCCCCTTACCAGTGGTGTAAAGTACTTAAGTAGTACTTTAAAGTATTTTTTACTTAAGTTGTTTTTTGGAGTATCTGTACTTTACTTTACTATTTATATTTTGGACAACTTTTACTTTTACTTCACTACATTCCTAAAGAAAATGATGTATTTTTTACTCCATACATTTTCCCTGACACCCACAAGTACTCGTTACATTTTGAATAGTTAGCAGGACAGGAAAATGGTCCAATTCACACACTTATCAAGAGAACATCCCTGGTCATCCCTACTGCCTCTGTTCTGGTGGACTCACTAAACAGAGAACATCCCTGGTCATACCTACTGCCTCTGATCTGGTGGACTCACTAAACAGAGAACATCCCTGGTCATACCTACTGCCTCTGATCTGGTGGACTCACTAAACAGAGAACATCCCTGGTCATCCCTACTGCCTCTGATCTGGCAGACTCACTAAACACAAATGCATCTTTTGTAAATGATGTCTGAGTGTTGGAGTGTGACCCTGGCTTTCCATACATTTTAAAAACAAGAAAATGGTGCCGTCTGCTTTGCTTAATAGAAGGAATTTGAAATTATTTATACTTTTACTTTTGATACTTAAGTATATTTAGAACCAAATACTTTTAGACTTTTACTTGAGTAACTTTCTATTAAGGTATCTATACTTTTACTCAAGTATGACAAGTAAGTCCCCAATACGTTTTCCACCACTGCCCCGTACAGAGGGGGAGGACGGGAGAGCCACAGAGAGGAGGGGCGACACTCGGGGACAAGGTTGTCTATATGCAGTATGTACAGTAACTAACTATGTGACCTCACTTCCTCTATTTTATTCCCTTCCTTTCTTCTTCTTCTTCTCTCTCCCCCTCTCTTCTCCCTATAGTTCTCCCACCTGGCGGTGTGGGGCAGTATGATTCTCTGGCTGCTCTTCTTCACGGTCTACTCAGCTTTCTGGCCGTCCATCCCCATCGCTCCTGACATGCAAGGCCAGGCAAGTCTCCTCCTCCTCATGGTTCAAATGGTCTCTTCTGTTCAACGAAGCCGTGTCCACGGTGCCCTGTTGACTTGAAAAGCTGAGGTACCCGGTAGAGGTGTGCGGTCAGCCCCAATAACCCCGCCTCAGACCATGCTGTAAATATGTCATAATAGTTTGGAAACAGCTCCGTGGACCTGTTCTATATGGACTTAGTGCTTTCCACCTCCCAGCTCTCCCCAAACGTGTCAGTCATTTTGGTAATGGGATGGTGGGGGGTAGGTAATAACCCTTCATTACGCCTGGCGCCAGGGCGGCTGGCCTTCTGGGTGTTCCATATCAGCACTGCTGGAGCCCCAGGGAGATTCATACCCTGCCAGCCCGCTCTGCAGGCCCTCTGCACCTGCTGCGCCGTCACCCGAGCCCCAGGCTTTTACGGCCTGCCCTGGAGGTGTTGACTCTAGAGTGGGTGGGATTGGCTGTGCAGGGCTGGTGGAGGACCGGTGGGTGGGTGTCTATGGGGTACCCCCTGATTGACTGTTTTTAGGGGGGTAGTGTGTTGGTGCGGGGGTACCCCACTGTGCTGGGGAGGGAGGGGGAGAGAGGGGGAAGTCTCAGCCCCCTTCAGACCATTAATTCAATTTGTGTCAGAAATGAGGAACATGAATAACCCTGCAGCTGCTCAGTCCAACTGGGGAACTGAGAAATACATACACCCCTCCCTCACCCCACCTCTCTCCCCCATCACAATCCCTCCCTCACCCCACCTCTCCCCCGTCGCAACCCCTCCCTCACCCCACCTCTCTTCCCCGTCACAATCCCTCCCTCACCCCACCTCTTTTCCCCGTCACAACCCCTCCCTCACCCCACCTCTTTCCCCCTCCCTCACCCCACCTCTCTCCCCCTCCCTCACCCCACCTCTCCCGCCCCTCTCATTCTACGCATCACTTCCCCCGTCACACATTCTGACCTCACCCTTGCTCCCCCTATCTCTGCATTCATCTTCCCTTAAGGGATGAATAATGGGCTGTTCATTGAGTGCTCTGTCTACTCTTCTAATAATTGTGTTTGTGTCGGTGTTTGTCGGAGACCGTGTCTGTGTGTGTTGGTGTTTTGACAGACTGAGAATGTGTGTTTGTGTGTATGTACGTATACGTGGAGGTGTTAGTCGGAGACTGACAGTCTGTGGGTGTGTGTCAGACAGGGAATGTGTGTGTAGTCTGAGCGTCTCTGGGTGTGTTTCCAGCTGTCACAGGGAATGTTTCATAATGGTTTTCCAATTCAGTCCGGAGAATCTTCCTGGGAATGCCAGCTGTGTCTGGCCCAAACTATCTATCTCTGAACTACAGCCTCATAACAGCTACTAAGGATGTAGCTAGTTAGCCAGTACAACGTAGACTACAGCACAGTGTCCAGTTGTATTAATGCAGTATAGTAGAGAGATGGGCTTTGTTGCCATGGCATATTCAGCTAACTGTTACTGGTATTCAGCATATGGTGGCAGAAATGGATACCATGTAGAAAGACAAGAGGGGGGGGAGAGGGGAGGGGGCTCAAGGGGGACAACAGGCAGAGATGAATCAAGAGAAATAAAAATAAATACAGATGGAGAGAATCTGAGTGGAGAGAAAGGAAGACGTAGCTGATTGAGAGAGCGGCAGAGAGACAGAAGTTGAGTGGATGATTAACCCCTAGAGTCAGGGTTAGAGGTCAGAGGTCAACGCGACTGACTGCAGCTGGATGACAGAGGGAGGAGACCCTAGTAGTTACTCAATGAAGAGTATCTGTCTAACTTGTTGCTGGAATGTTGTGTTATGTTGATATGGTGTGTGTGTGTACGTGTGTGTGTTATGTTGACATTGTGTTATGTTGACGTGTGTGTGTTGACGTTTGTGTGTGTGTGTGTGTTGACGTTTGTGTGTGTGTGTGTTGACGTTTGTGTGTGTGTTGACGTTTGTGTGTGTGTGTGTTGACGTTTGTGTGTGTGTTGACGTTTGTGTGTGTGTCGACGTTTTTGTGTGTGTGTGTGTTGACGTTTGTGTGTGTGTGGTGACGTTTGTGTGTGTGTGTGTGTGTGTTGACACTGTGTGTGTTGACATGTGTGTGTGTTGACGTAGTGTGTGTGTGTGTGTTGACGGTGTGTGTGTTGAAGTGTGTGTGTGTGCGTTATGTTGACGTGTGTGTGTGTGTTGACGTTATGTGTGTGTGTTGACGTTGTGTGTGTTGACGTTGTGTGTGTGTGTGTGTGTGTTGACGTGTGTGTGTGTTGTGTTGACGTGTGTGTGTTGTGTTGACGTGTGTGTGTGTGTGTGTGTGTGTGTGTGTGTGTGTGTGTGATGACGTTGTGTGTGCATGCGTTATGTTGACGTTGTGCGTTATGTTGACATTGTGTGTGTGTTGACGTTGTGTGTGTGTGTGTGTGTGTGTTGACGTGTGTGTGTGTTGACGTGTACGTGTGTGTTGACGTGTGTGTTGACGTGTGTGTGTTGATGTGTGTGTGTGTGTGTGTGTGTTTGTGTTGACGTGTGTGTGTTTGTGTTGACGTGTGTGTGTGTTGACGTATGTGTGTGCGTTATGTTGACGTTGTGTGTGTGTGTGTGTGTGTGTGTGCGTTGTTGTGTGTGGGTGTGTTGTGTTGACGGTGTGTGTTATGTTGACTGTGTGTGTGTTATTTTTGACGGTGTGTGTTATGTTGACTGTGTGTGTGTGTGTGTGTGTGTTATGTTGACTGTGTGTGTGTGTGTGTTATGTTGATGGTGTGTGTGTGTTATGTTGATGGTGTTTGTGTGTGATGTTGACTGTGTGTGTGTTATGTTGACTGTGTGTGTGTGTGTTATGTTGACGGTGTGTGTGTGTGTGTGTTATGTTGACGGTGTGTGTGTGTGTTATGTTGATGGTGTGGGTGTGTGTGTGATGTTGACGGTGTGTGTGTTATGTTGATGTTGTGTGTGTTTGTTGCAGGCTGACAGGGTGATGCACTGCTGGCACTTCTGGCTGGGGCTGGTCCTGGTGCCAGCAGCCTGTCTACTCAAAGACTTTGCCTGGAACGCGTGAGTAACACACTCACACTGCATATGTACTATCAAAATCAATACCTACATGAATATGAACAGATAAAGTGCATTCGGAAAGTATTCAGACCCCTTGACTTTTTCATAATTTTGTTACGTTACAGCCTTATTCTAAAATGGATTAAATAAATCTAATTCCTCAACAATCGACAGACGATACCCCATAACGACAAAGTGAAAACACGTTTTTAGACATTTCTGCACATTTATTAAAAATAAAAAACAGAAATACCTTATTTACATAATTATTCAACCCCTTTGCTATGAGACTCGAAATTGAGCTCAGAAAAATCCTGTTTCCATTGATCATCCTTGAGATGTTTCTACAACTTGATTTGACTACACCAGTGGTAAATTCAATTGATTGGACATGATTTGGAAAGGCACACACCTGTCTATATATGGTCCCACAGTTGACAGTGCACATCAGAGCAAAAACCAAGCCATGATGTCGAAGGAATTGTCCGTAGAGCTCTGAGACCGGATTGTGTCGAGGCACAGATCTGGGGAAGGGTTCCAAAATATTTGTAAAGCATTGAAGGTCCCAAAGAACACAGTGGCCTCCATCATTCTTAAATGGAACAAGTTTTGAACCACCAAGACTATTCCTAGAGCTGGCCACCCTGAGCAATCAGGGGAGAAGGGCCTTGGTCAGGGAGGTCCAGAGTTCCTCTGTGGAGATTGGAGAACCTTCCAGAAGGACAACCATCTCTGTGGCATTCCACCAATCAGGTCTTTATGGTAGAGTGTCCAGACGGAAGCCACTCCTCAGTAAAAGGCACATGACAGCCCGCTTGGAGTTTGCCAAAAGGCACCTAAAGGACTCTCAGACCATGAGAAACAAGCTACACTGGTCTGATGAAACCAAGATTGAACTCTTTGGCCTGAATGCCAAGAGTCACGTCTGGAGGAAACCTGGCACCATCCCTAAGGTGAAGCATGGTGGTGGCAGCATCATGTTGTGGGGATGTTTTTCAGTGGCAGGGACTGTGAGACTAGTCAGGATCGAGGGAAAGATGAACGGAGCAAAGTCCAAAGAGATCCTTGATGAAAACCTGCTCCAGAGCACTCAGGACCTCAGACTGGGGCGAAGATTCAACTTCCAACATGACAACGACCCGAGGCTGTAATCGCTGCCAAAGGTGCTTCGACAAAGTACTGAGTAAAGGGTCTGAATACTTATGTAAATGTGATATTTTTATACATTTGCAAAAAATAATGGATTATTGTGTGTAGATTGATGAAAAAATGTGTTTTAATCCATTTTAGAATAAGGCTGTAACGTAACAAAATGTGTGAAAAGTTAAGGGGTCTGAATGCACCGTATGTACCACCCAAAGCAATACACAGACATTCTAAAACACACACATGCATATTATATAAACATGTTTTAAAAAGTCACATTTCAATAAATACTCCTACATGTATGTGGAAAACAGTCCCTCCAGGATTTTGCGATTTAGTGAACGCAGATAATTTTTGCAAAATCAACCCCTCAAGGACTAGCAAAACTGACCAATCTTCTAATTATTAGTCACTTAAAACTGTCTGATCACCACACTACAAAAAGAGGACTTTTAACCAATCACCATCACTTTTACTGCATAAAATGGTTCAATCAGAATTGCTGCAGCAAAATCGAGCCTTTTTGTCCGGAGATTTTTACCACAGAAACAGTGAAATCCTGGTGGGGCTAATAAGCAATAGAACCCTATGAATGTGTTGTAGGGGTCGTCGCACTGTGAAGAAGTCTCTTCTGGAAGAGGTCCAGGAGCTGGAGGCCAGGGCTGTTGACCCGGGGGCCGCTGTGCTCCGAGACGCCAGCGGACGCAGGTCAGACACACACACGCACTGCATCATGGGATCACAGTTGGGAGGCCACAGACAGGAGCTCTACAGAATTGACTGTGGCATAGTTAATCTTCATGCCATATCAGAGATCATGATAACTCCTTGGACTGAGGGGAAACACCCTTCAAAGATTTTGTTACGAGTCTATAAGATTAATGTGCGTGTTTATTTTGATTTATGTCCTAGTGTTTATATGACTGTTTGTATGAGAGAAGACCAGTGCTGTAACCATGGCCCTCTAACCTCTTGGTAACCTCTTGGTAACCTCTTGGTAACCTCTTGGTAACCTCTTGGTAACCTCTTGGTAACCTGGTTGACCCATCCACAGGGCCAAAGCTGAGGTCCCCTAGTCCCACAGCTCGGGGCACAGACGCTCACATACATACACACACGCACACATATACATACACACATACACACATACATACATACACACACACATACATACATACATACATACATACATACATACATACATACATACATACATACATACATACATACACACACACACACACACACACACACACACACACACACACACACACAGGTAGCACCTTGGCTTGGTTTGACCTGTCTCACTGTGTGACCTCTGACCTGTGTGTGGAGTGATCCCTTCTTCCCCTCGTCTCTCTCACCCACCTCATGTCTCATGTCTCATGTTATGTTTTTCTTTTCTTTCTCCGTCTATTTTTGTATCCCTCCATTTGATTCTCTCGAGTCAGGAAGTGGACAGGTTTCCACTGCTGTAAGGACTGGGTGTGTGGACTGGGTGTACTGTAGCTTCTGTGGTTGTGTGTTAGAGAGAGCCGTTTGTGTTAGTTTGTATTGTGTGTTTATAGTCATATCTGTCATAAGAGAAGGAGTAGAACAGCTCCGGGTGGAAAACGTTTGAACATTGGAGGTATTAGGTTGAGAAGTGGAGTGGGAGATGGAAGACTGAGGTTTGGCCATTTGAGGGACTGTTATGTGGGATATTGGCTGGGGATGGGGCTCTTTGGTGGGCTTTGGGCAGGAACAATAGTCCTCAATCATCCAGTGATACGGCTAGGCTAACAATCCCGTCCAGAGCAGAGAACTGGCTTGGACAGAGCTGGCGCAGGGAGGTGCTCAGGGACAGGGAGGGGAGGCAGGGCGTTGTTTTTGGACAGGGGACGCACACAGCCTTCCCTAGCCCTGAGGTGAGGGCCTTGTCCTGGGCTTAACCTGCTCCCAAACATGGGTAGGAACCAGGAGGGGCCCCAGCAACGACCATGGATAACACTGAGGAGGAGTTTCAGAGAGGAACAGAGCAGAAACGCACACATCTGTATTTGTATTTCATAACGGGCGAGGGTTGGGATGAGGGTGGGGGTGGGAAAGGTAGAGGACCAAAGTTTCTCTGGGGAAGTATTTAGATGTGGCGCATCCTTGGACTGTTTGAAGTCTCAATGCCCTTCCAGACAGCGACAGTACAGGATTCAGGCATAGTTTAAATATGTGCTATTTCGATGTTTATTTATTCATGTGTTCGTCTATCCATTCATTCTTCAGTCATTCACCTTATTATTCATCTAGCAGACCTCATTTTCTTTGCCGAATGATACGGTTGCAAAACTTTATTTCAGGCTTTGCCAAACACGCCGGTTCTAGGTTCCCTGTGGTACCGTAAGGAGCGGGTCCCAGCTGCTTGCTCAGAAGTGTGACCTTGGGGAGGCTGGCCCCGGTCCATACACTCTGTGGATCAAATCAGGGCCCGTGCCCAGTGCTTGGAAAACCTCCCTCATGTGATGATATAAGGCCTTATTGGCTGCCTGATCTAGAGAAGTAACCTACCGTGTTCCACAGCGGAATTCGACGATCTGGGGAGCATCCTGTAGCATTCTATTAGGAGGAAGCAATCTGTTCCATTTGGATACAGACTGTTATCCGAATGTTTTGCGTTGCCATTAGTGATGAGGAGGAGGAAGATGGGTAGGAGGAGGATTGAGAGAGAGAAGAAGGCTGGGGGAGTGTGTGTGTGTGTGTGTGAGAGTTTGCATGTGAGCGAGAATGCATGCGGTGTGTGTTAACAAGGGCAGGAATGGGGCTGGTTATTGGGGTAGAGGAGCGATGATGGTGTGTTGTCTGGAAAAATAGTGTCAGTCACATAATGAGATGTGATTGGATTAACTGAATGTCAATCTGCTCTTCAGTACCAGCCAAGAAATATGCCTAGACCAGTGGGGGGCAAAAGTATGGCCCCCCTCTTCCCCTTTTTCTCCCCAATTTCGTGGTATCCAATTAGTAGTTAGTCTTGTCCCATCTCTGCATCTCCCATACGGACTCAGGAAAGGTGAAGGTCGAGAGCCGTGCGTCCTCTAAAACACGACCCAGCCAAGCCGCACTGCTTCTTGACACACTGCCCGCTTAACCCGTAAGCCAGCAGCACCACTGTGTCGGAGGAAACACAGTGTACCTGGCGACCGTGTCAGCGTGTCCGAGCGCCCGGCCCGCCACAGGAGTTGCTAGAGCACGATGGGACAAGGACATCTCGACCTGCCAAACCGTCCCCTAACCCGGACGATGCTGGGCCAATTGTGCGCCGTCTCGGCCAGCTGTGACACAGCCTGGGATCGAACCCGGGTCTGTAGTGATGCCTTAGATCACTGCGCCACTCGGGAGGCCCCTGCAAATTGATTTTAACAAACAATTGGTCCCCCAAAAAATGCGGCCCTCTGTTGAATTTCAAAATCCCAATATCGAGCCAAAAAGTTTGCCCATCCCTGGCCTAGACTCTACCCTATCAGGTATGACTCTGGTAGTCACATCAAAAAGTAGACTTATCTTGGGGTCAGGTCTAGGCAAGGGTGGATGCCAGACTGACTTCTTTAACCCTAATAGAACTAGATCATCTATTCTCACTTCTCTCTTTCCTTCAAGACCACATATCTGAAGGTCTGAATGGTCTTAGCAATATGGTGGAAACAGATTGTCTTTTCACCTATATGTGTCCATAAAGGAAAGGAGATGAGGAAATGATAGCCTGGTCCCAGATTTGTTTGTGCTCTTGCAAGTGCCAACTCCCTTGCTGTCATTGGCATGACAATTCGTGACAAAGAGTTGGCATGATAGCACAATCAGGCTAACATAGGAGCTACACTGGGGTAGTCAAACAGGCTGACATAGGAGCTACACTGGGGTAGTCAAACAGGCTGACATAGGAGCTACACTGGGGTAGTCAAACAGGCTGACATAGGAGCTACACTGGGATAGTCAAACAGGCTGACATAGGAGCTACACTGGGATAGTCAAACAGGCTGACATAGGAGCTACACTGGGATAGTCAAACAGGCTGACATAGGAGCTACACTGGGATAGTCAAACAGGCTGACATAGGAGCTACACTGGGATAGTCAAACAGGCTGACATAGGAGCTACACTGGGATAGTCAAACAGGCTGACATAGGAGCTACACTGGGATAGTCAAACATGCTGACATAGGAGCTACACTGGGATAGTCAAACAAGCTGACATAGGAGCTACACTGGGATAGTCAAACAGGCTGACATAGGAGCTACACTGGGATAGTCAAACAGGCTGACATAGGAGCTACACTGGGATAGTCAAACAGGCTGACATAGGAGCTACACTGGGATAGTCAAACAGGCTGACATAGGAGCTACACTGGGATAGTCAAACAGGCTGACATAGGAGCTACACTGGGGTAGTCAAACAGGCTGACATAGGAGCTACACTGGGGTAGTTAAACAGGCTGACATAGGAGCTACACTGGGGTAGTCAAATAGGCTGACATAGGAGCTACACTGGGGTAGTCAAACAGGCTGACATAGGAGCTACACTGGGATAGTCAAACAGGCTGACATAGGAGCTACACTGGGATAGTCAAACAAGCTGACATAGGAGCTACACTGGGATAGTCAAACAGGCTGACATAGGAGCTACACTGGGATAGTCAAACAGGCTGACATAGGAGCTACACTGGGATAGTCAAACAGGCTGACATAGGAGCTACACTGGGATAGTCAAACAGGCTGACATAGGAGCTACACTGGGATAGTCAAACAGGCTGACATAGGAGCTACACTGGGGTAGTCAAACAGGCTGACATAGGAGCTACACTGGGGTAGTTAAACAGGCTGACATAGGAGCTACACTGGGGTAGTCAAATAGGCTGACATAGGAGCTACACTGGGGTAGTCAAACAGGCTGACATAGGAGCTACACTGGGATAGTCAAACAGGCTGACATAGGAGCTACACTGGGATAGTCAAACAGGCTGACATAGGAGCTACACTGGGATAGTCAAACAGGCTGACATAGGAGCTACACTGGGATAGTCAAACAGGCTGACATAGGAGCTACACTGGGATAGTCAAACAGGCTGACATAGGAGCTACACTGGGGTATCAGGAACACAGTAGTTTTTTTTCCTGCTACACAGGACAAGTAACCTTTGGCCAGCAGAGCAGAGCACGTGCCATGTTATCCAGTGTTCTGGGACGTGAGCGTTATGTTGAACATGGAACCAGAGCGGACCTGAGATGCTTAGGACCAGGTTTCATTTAATGAATATGAGCATCTCACACTGTACGTCTAAGTGTAGCAAGTCAGTGACATTCAGGAAATTAAGGCTTCTAAAAGTATTAGGTCACAATTAGTCTCCTGAGTAGAACTTCCACCTGTCCTGTTGGTCGTGTTAACCTGTCAGTAACAGAGTCTCCAGGGTGATTGGTGCTGTGACCTGTCACTGAGTGTCTGTGTGTTCTGTGATTGGTGGACTGACCTGTCTGTCTCCTGCCCTCCAGTCTGAACGAGCGTGCCCACCTGTTGACCCGGGTCTTTAGGAAAACACCATCCAATGTGGGGTGCAAAAACTCTGTGCAGCAGAGCAACGTGTCCCGTGAGTATCCCTGTCCTTCCCCTGTCCCGGCCTCAGCTACTTGTATTCATTTCCTGTATACAGTTAATATACTTTTTGTAGGTAATATTGTCTAGGTAATATAATGTCTAGGTAATATTCTGTCTTTGCAATATAATATACTGTCTAAGTAATATAATATACTGTCTAGGTAATATACCTTCTTTGCAATATATTATACTGTCTAGGTAAGATAATATACTGTCTAGGTGATATAATATACTGTCTAGGTGATATAATATACTGTCTAGGTAATATAATATACTGTCTAGGTAATATAATATACTGTCTAGGTAATATAATATACTGTCTAGGTGATATAATATACTGTCTAGGTAATGTAATATAATATACTGTCTAGGTAATATAATATACTGTCTAGGTAATGTAATATAATATACTGTCTAGGTAATATAATATACTGTCTAGGTAATGTAATATAATATACTGTCTAGGTAATATAATATACTGTCTAGGTGATATAATATACTGTCTAGGTAATATAATATACTGTCTAGGTAATGTAATATAATATACTGTCTAGGTAATATAATATACTGTCTAGGTGATATAATATACTGTCTAGGTAATATAATATACTGTCTAGGTAATGTAATATAATATACTGTCTAGTTAATATAATATACTGTCTAGGTAATGTAATATAATATACTGTCTAGGTAATATAATATACTGTCTAGGTAATGTAATATACTGTCTAGGTAATGTAATATAATATACTGTCTAGGTAATATAATATACTGTCTAGGTAATGTAATATAATATACTGTCTAGGTAATGTAATATAATATACTGTCTAGGTAATATAATATACTGTCTAGGTAATGTAATATAATATACTGTCTAGGTAATATAATATACTGTCTAGGTGATATAATATACTGTCTAGGTAATATAATATACTGTCTAGGTAATGTAATATAATATACTGTCTAGGTAATATAATATACTGTCTAGGTAATGTAATATAATATACTGTCTAGGTAATATAATATACTGTCTAGGTAATATAATATACTGTCTAGGTAATGTAATATACTGTCTAGGTAATGTAATATAATATACTGTCTAGGTAATATAATATACTGTCTAGGTAATATAATATACTGTCTAGGTAATGTAATATAATATACTGTCTAGGTAATATAATATACTGTCTAGGTAATGTAATATAATATACTTTCTAGGACATATAATATACTGTCTAGGTAAAATAATATACTGTCTAGGTAATATATTGTCTTTGCAATATAATATACTGTCTAGGTAATGTAATATAATATACTGTCTAGGTAATATAATATACTGTCTAGGTAATGTAATATAATATACTGTCTAGGTAATATAATATACTGTCTAGGTAATGTAATATAATATACTTTCTAGGACATATAATATACTGTCTAGGTAATATAATATACTGTCTAGGTAATGTAATATAATATACTGTCTAGGTAATATAATATACTGTCTAGGTAATGTAATATAATATACTGTCTAGGTAATATAATATACTGTCTAGGTAATGTAATATAATATACTGTCTAGGTAATATAATATACTGTCTAGGTAAAATAATATACTGTCTAGGTAATATAATATACTGTCTAGGTAATATAATATACTGTCTAGGTAATGTAATATACTGTCTAGGTAATGTAATATAATATACTGTCTAGGTAATATAATATACTGTCTAGGTAATGTAATATACTGTCTAGGTAATGTAATATAATATACTGTCTAGGTAATATAATATACTGTCTAGGTAATATAATATACTGTCTAGGTAATGTAATATAATATACTGTCTAGGTAATATAATATACTGTCTAGGTAATGTAATATAATATACTTTCTAGGAAATATAATATACTGTCTAGGTAATATACTGTCTAGGTAATGTAATATAATATACTGTCTAGGTAATGTAATATAATATACTGTCTAGGTAATGTAATATAATATACTTTCTAGGACATATAATATACTGTCTAGGTAATGTAATATAATATACTGTCTAGGTAATATAATATACTGTCTAGGTAATGTAATATAATATACTGTCTAGGTAATATAATATACTGTCTAGGTAATATAATATACTGTCTAGGTAATGTAATATAATATACTTTCTAGGAAATATAATTTACTGTCTAGGTAATATAATATACTGTCTAGGTAATGTAATATAATATACTGTCTAGGTAATGTAATATAATATACTTTCTAGGAAATATAATATACTGTCTAGGTAATATAATATACTGTCTAGGTAATATAATATACTGTCTAGGTAATATAATATACTGTCTAGGTAATATATTGTCTTTGCAATATAATATACTGTCTAGGTAATGTAATATAATATACTTTCTAGGACATATAATATACTGTCTAGGTAATATAATATACTGTCTAGGTAATATATTGTCTTTGCAATATAATATACTGTCTAGGTAATGTAATATAATATACTTTCTAGGACATATAATATACTGTCTAGGTAATATAATATACTGTCTAGGTAATATAATATACTGTCTAGGTAATATAATATACTGTCTAGGTAATAAACTGTCTTTGCAATATAATATACTGTCTAGGTAATATAATATACTGTCTAGGTAATAAACTGTCTTTGCAATATAATATACTGTCTAGGTAATATAATAAACTGTCTAGGTAATATATTGTCTTTGCAATATAATATACTGTCTAGGTAATGTAATATAATATACTTTCTAGGACATATAATATACTGTCTAGGTAATATAATATACTGTCTAGGTAATATAATATACTGTCTAGGTAATATATTGTCTTTGCAATATAATATACTGTCTAGGTAATGTAATATAATATACTTTCTAGGACATATAATATACTGTCTAGGTAATATAATATACTGTCTAGGTAATATAATATACTGTCTAGGTAATAAACTGTCTTTGCAATATAATATACTGTCTAGGTAATATAATATACTGTCTAGGTAATAAACTGTCTTTGCAATATAATATACTGTCTAGGTAATATAATATACTGTCTAGGTAATATATTGTCTTTGCAATATAATATACTGTCTAGGTAATGTAATATAATATACTTTCTAGGACATATAATATACTGTCTAGGTAATATAATATACTGTCTAGGTAATATAATATACTGTCTAGGTAATATAATATACTGTCTAGGTAATAAACTGTCTTTGCAATATAATATACTGTCTAGGTAATGTAATATAATATACTTTCTAGGACATATAATATACTGTCTAGGTAATATAATATACTGTCTAGGTAATATCTTGTCTTTGCAATATAATATACTGTCTAGGTAATATAATATACTGTCTAGGTAATATATTGTCTTTGCAATATAATATACTGTCTAGGTAATGTAATATAATATACTTTCTAGGACATATAATATGCTTTCTAGAACATATAATATACTGTCTAGGTAATATAATATACTGTCTCTATAATGTAATATACTGTTTAGTAAATATAATATACTTTCTCGGTCATATAGTATACTTTCTACTAATTTAATATACTTTCTAGGAAATATAATTTACTGTCTAGGTCATATAATATACTGTCTAGGTAATATAATATACTGTCTAGGTAATATAATATACTGTCTTTGCAATATATTATACTGTCTAGGTAATATAATGTACTGTCTAGGTCATATAATATACTGTCTAGGTAGGTGACAATACAGGTGTGTACTTACTTTATCTCTCCATATCGCTCTCTCTCGCTCTCTCTCCATATCTCTCTCCTTTCTCACTCTCTCGCCTTCTCTATCTCACTCTTTCTTTCTCTCTCCTTCTCTCTCACGGTCTCTCCTTCTCTCGCCATCTCTCTCTCCCCTCTCCATCTCTCTAGATGGCTATGCCTTCTCCCAGGAGGAACATGGGGTGGTGTCTCAGTCCCAGGTGTGTCGATCCTACGACACCACCCGCCAACGGCCCAGTGTCTAGCCCCCCCCGCCCAAGGCCCACCTGGCTACGGGGCTCTTGGCAACGGTTGCCCAGGCAACAGAGGAGACAGACTGATGATAAGGGATCACCCCTGCTGTGGCCTTATTGGAACTTATACTGACTGACCTTTACCTGGGACCTTGACCCCTGGAGGCCGTTGCTCGGCATGGAACACTGACTAAAGGGAAAGGACCAGACCCGTCTGTACTGTCCAAACTGGTCTACGCTCTTGCTGACTCACATACACACACACACACACACCCATAGAGCAGACACACAGGCACGAGTAATCACAACCACACAAACAGACATAATAAATCAACCACAGAGACTGTAATGTGTATCTAATTATAGCATGGACTGGGTTTAGTTTACACATCAGTGTGTCTTTGTCCGTGTGTATGTCTGCACTTGTCTGTGCTACTGTATGTATCTGTGTGTGTGTTTTTGTGTGTGTGTGTGGCTATACTCCCTCTCATCTCGCTCTCCTGAGCCGGTGTTTAGCTCATCCGTCATCACCGTGACGATGGGGGAAGGAAGGAGGAGGAGGGGCACTTTGAAATAAAGACTGAACATATACTGGCCCAGGAGGAATTCCTCTCTGAGAGCTGAAGAGAAGAGAGCCCCACTGCCAAAGATCACAGAGATGCCATTGAGGGGGAAACCCCACCCATACTGACCACTACTCTACAAGGACCCCCACCCATACTGACCACTACTCTACAAGGATTCCTACCCATACTGACCACTACTCTACAAGGACCCCCACCCATACTGACCACTACTCTACAAGGACCCCTACCCATACTGACCACTACTCTACAAGGACCCCTACCCATACTGACCACTACTCTACAAGGACCCCTACCCATACTGACCACTACTCTACATGGATCCCTACCCATACTGACCACTACTCTACAAGGATCCCCACTTCCCTCTCTGGCTCAGCGACCTCATATCTCTCCCCCCTCTCATTTGCGGGGCGTCTCCTGTACCTGCTTGGTTGAATGTGTTTTCTGTTGTATAGTGGCGCTCCTGTGATTCCTGTGAATCCTGGCTGTCTCCCCCAGGAGGTCAGGTCAGCAGCAGCCTAATTTGTAGCGGTTGGTTGGGTTCTCAATTCATCTATGGACTTCTTTTGTTGTTGAATAAATGGACTTGTCTTTCTCTTTTAATATCTGTGTTTCTGCTCCTTTATAGATAGATATATACTATTATATGTTCTATCTCATACTGGACTATAGACTATATTAGCTGGAGGCAAAAGGGATATGATGTGAACTAGAAACAGGTGCTACATATACTTCACAAATGTTCGGGTTGTGGTCAATTCCATTTCCACTTCATCAATAAGCACTATATCGGAGTCCACATAGTTGACATTCCAATAAATATTCTGCAGAATGTAGTTGGATTCAACCCTATGTGTTGTGGTCTGTGTGAATGTGGTGTGTTTGTAAACTGTGTTAAGGACACTTCAGGGAAGGAATGCAAGGGTCAGGGAATTTTACTACATTTCAGATGGAATCATTAGACATAGTCAATCTGTGATTTAAATGCTTCTTGACTTTTACTTACTAAACCTGAACTTTCGTTCTGCAGGATAGAGTAGGCAGTTTAGGTTTCTTGATCAATGAAAACATTGTGACATGAGGGTAGGGTAAATAAAGTCCCAAGGTGATTGAAGGCTAAGAGCATGTTGAAGGAGAATGAGATGAACACTCAGAATAGTACATCTACAGCCAGTTTCACAGAGAGAGATGGAATGTGAACGGAATATACATTATGAATGTAAGCTGTGAATGCTGTGCAAGCCAGTCACGTCCTGTTAGAACCACCATTAAACTCCTGTCCCTGATCAGTGGGAATAAGCATGGGGATGCCACACCTACCTTCTTGGATGTCTCCCAGCCTGCAGCCTGGCTCCAGATCCAATATGGAGAATCCATTTCTCCTCCCCAGCATGAGTAGTAGATCCATTTCACCTTCCTAAAATGACTCACCCTCAGCCTTCAAACTTTCTCTCTCCACTCAACTCCACTTCCCCTCTCTAGTCCCCAAGTTTCCATAGAGACTTGCCAAGAATACACCTCCCGAGCACAGAGGAAATAGTTGGGGTTTAGGGACTGTAATTGTTGTGGTTTGTTAATATCACAGCGTTATGTGGCTGGTGATGGATGTGACCGGTATTTGTGTTGTCTACACTGGGTGGTACGGCTGTCTCTGTCTGTAATTAGTGTGTTTATAGGCATTAAGGTATGGTAACTAAGTATGATTTGTATGTTGTCTGTACGAACGGGAGAGTGTGAGAAAGACCAAGAGTGTGAGGCAACGAGAGTGTGTAAAAGTGTGAGTGCTATATCTAGTGTGTATGTTGGCTACTCACTCCCCGAGACTGTTTTGTGGTTCGGCTCCTGCTGGCTGTCAGTTTTTACACTTGGGAATGTTGTTTCTGTAGTTCTAGTTCTCGCCTCGTCTCTAAGCGTGTTAATATCTCACAGCTCCTGCCAGGACCGAGTCAGCCATGGTGCTAGTCTGATGGCTACAGACATTGCCTCTCTAACCTAACCATGGAACATGTGTTGTGTGGACTGGTGGTGGTGGTGGGGGGTAAATGGATGGTTAAGAACAGACATGGCCCAAACGACTGTGAGGTTAGCAGTATATTTCCTTTCTTAAGCCAGGCAAAACCTCAGCAATGTGTGTTTCTCTTATTCTAGAAACGTGCTAAATGGTAGCAGTTGAACTTCAGGCAGAATGGACATATGACTTCATGAGAGTTTAGACTCTGTTTCATATTTATTTATTATAATTCTTCTGAAAAATGGCACACGGAGCAGGTACACATTCAACCTCAGGATACACGTACACACACACACACACACACACACACACACGCACAGCTGATCATACAGACATTGTGCTTGAAATCCACGACACACGCAGTCAGATTAGTCTGCTTTGGGACATTTATGCACTTCTGCAATTTGATGAACTGGCACTTAGGGCTGAGTTGTGTGTACAGAACCAGTTCTAAAACAGGAGGGGTTCCAGAGTCCAAAAGGCCCCTTTAAGACCAGACACCCAATGTGACTGTCAGTTGTGACTTTGTAGGTATTTTTCTATCCCTGCTGAGGTGAAAAGAATGGACTCAAAATGTTGGAAATACCCTGAAACCTTCCAACAAAACTCCAGTCTACCTTCAGTTTGCACAGAGGGACATACACACACACTTCTTTCACAGGAGGGAGGCTTAGTGAAGGGGAACAGTTTGGCTGCATTATTAACTCTGCAGTCTTCAGAAGGCTGCCGATCACAGCTACACAGGGAGAAAGCACGGCACTCCTGTTCAGTCTCACACCTCCTTTCACCTTTCGGGCACATTTATTTCCAAATCCTTGTGTGAGTGTTTGTGTATTTTCGTGTGTGTGTATTTCTGCTCTGGGCAGCGGTGTGTGTGTGTGTGTGTGTGTGTGTGTGTATTTTTGCTCAGGGCAGGGGTGTGTGTGTGTGCATTTCTGCTCAGGGCAGCAGTGTGTGTGTGTGTATTTCTGCTCAGGGCAGGGGTGTGTGTGTGTGTATTTCTGCTCAGGGCAGGGGTGTGTGTGTGTGCATTTCTGCTCAGGGCAGCAGTGTGTGTGTGTGTATTTCTGCTCAGGGCAGCAGTGTGTGTGTGTGTATTTCTGCTCAGGGCAGCGGTGTGTGTGTGTGTATTTCTGCTCAGGGCAGGGGTGTGTGTGTGTGTATTTCTGCTCAGGGCAGCAGTGTGTGTGTGTGTGTGTATTTCTACTCAGGGCAGGGGTGTGTGTGTGTATATTTCTGCTCAGGGCAGCGGTGTGTGTGTGGGGGGGGGGGCGTCACAGTCTGTGTCCTGTGTTCACTTCATTGGACTTTAACCGGTCTGCAGGGAGAGAGGGACTGCTTTTCACATCCCACCACCTGCATTTCCCATTACACAGCACACATACACTCACAGTACCTCTGTTAACATAGAGCCATTCAGCACCACATATTGCTCACACAGCACATACTGTACATATAAAGAGTTTCATTCCAAAACGCTAACCATTTTCAGAAATGTTAGTAAATTAGCTTTTATTGTTCAAAGAAATGATGAACGAGAGTGCTGTGTTTTTCACTATCTAACCATGGCATGGGCTTGTTCAATGACACATGTATTTGTGTGACATCTATTACTTAATGGTTTCATTTCAGAGAGACAGACAATTGTTTTTTTTGTTGCAAAATGCTATATATCCACCTCACTCTGAGAGAAATAAGTAGTTCGTTTTTACACAGTCACATATTACAAAAAAACTAGAAATTATACACTTGTGACATCAATATAAAAAAAATACTAAATAAATCAATACGATAATATCTGTATGTAAAACTTTTACATTTTAGTCATTTAGCTGATGCTCTTATCCAGAGCGACTTACATTTAGTGCATTCATCTTAAGATAGCTAGCTGAGACAACCACATTAGTCAAATTAACAGTACACCAACATTCCATTCCAGCAAAACAATAGATACATAGCATTTTGAAGAAAAAAAAACATTTTCATTTGCATCTAAAATCTATTATAAAAAATCTGACAACAGTAATATTTTACACACACATGAAGGTACCCATAAGCAATAATTTCTGATTTTTTTTTAAAAACATGAACAATTGGTTGGTATAGCGTTTTGGAAATAAACTCTTCATATATTCACAATTCACATACAGTACACACACTGGACACAGCACCTCACAACCTGTACTGTACATACACACATTCCCTCATTTACACATACAACAGATACTACATGGACAAACTTCAAGATGTTAAACACACGAATGTACAGGGCCTTGCAAAAGTATTCATCCCCCTTGGTGTTTTTCCTATTTTGTTGCATTACAACCTGTAATTTAAATTTATTTTTATTTGGATTTCATGTAATGAACATACACAAAATAGTCCAAATTGGTCAAGTGAAATGAAAAATATAACTTGTTTTAAAAAATTATAAAAAATAAAAAACGAGAAAGTGGTGTGAAGCCCCTAAATAAGATCTGGTGCAAACAATTACCTTCAGAAGTCACAGAATTAGTTCCAAGTCCACCTGTGTGCAATCTAACTGTCACATGATCTGTTCCATGATCTCAATATATATATATATATATATATATACACCTATATATATATATATATATACGCCCCAGAGTCTGCAACACCACTAAGCAAGGGGCACCACCAAGCAAGCGGTACCATGAAGACCAAGGAGCTCTCCAAACAGGTCAGGGACAAAGTTGTGGAGAAGTACAGATCAGGGTTGGGTTATACAAAAATATCTGAAACTTTGAACAACAACAACCACAACAACCACCCGAGCCACTACCTGTTCACCCCGCTATCATCCAGAAGGCGAGGTCAGTACAGGTGCATCAAAGCAGGGACCGAGAGACTGAAAAACAGCTTCTATCTCAAGGCCATCAGACAGTTAAACAGCCACCACTAACATTGAGTGGCTGCTGCCAACACACTGCCAACACACTGACTCAACTCCAGCCACTTTAATAATGGGAATTGATGGAAATTGATGTAAAATATATCACTAGCCACTTTAAACAATGCTACTTAATATAATGTTTACATACCCTACATTTCTCATCTCATATGAATATACTGTACTGCAACTTTATGGAATATATGTATCACTAGTCACTTTAAACTATGCCACTTTGTTTACATACCCTACATTACTCATCTCATATGTATATACTGTACTCGATACAATCTACTGCATCCTATGCTGCTCTGTACCATCACTCATTCATATATCTTTATGTACATATTCTTTATCCCTTTACACTTGTGTGTATAAGGTAGTTGTTGTGAAATTGTTAGGTTGGATTACTCGTTGGTTATTACTGCATTGTCAGAACTAAAAGCACAAGCATTTCGCTACACTCGCTTTAACATCTGCTAACCATGTGTATGTGACAAATACATTTGATATGATTTGACATCCCACAGAGCACCATTAAATCCATTATTAAAAAATGGAAAGAATATAGCACCACAACAAACCTGCCAAGAGAGGGCCGCCCACCAAAACTCACCGACCAGGCAAGGAGGGCATTAATCAGAGAGGCAACAAAGAGACCAAAGATAACCCTGAAGGAGCTGCAAAGCGCCACAGTGGAGATTGGAGTATCTGTCCATAGGACCACTTTAAGCCGTACATTCCACAGAGCTGTGCTTTACAGAAGAGTGTCCAGAAAAAAAGCCATTGCTTAAAGAAAAAATAAGCAAACACATTTGGTGTTCGCCAAAAGGCATGTGGGAGACTCCCCAAACATATGGAAGAAGGTATTCTGGTCAGATGAGACTATAATTGAGCTTTCAGGCCGTCAAGGAAAACACTATGTCTGGTGCAAACCCAACACTTCTCATCACCCCGAGAACCACATCCCCACAGTGAAGCATGGTGGTGGAAGCGTCATGCTGTGGGAGATGTTTTTCATCGGCAGGGACTGGGAAACTGGTCAGAATTGAAGGAATGATGGATGGCGCTAAATACAGGAAAATTCTTGATGGAAACCTGTTTCAGTTTTCCAGAGATTTGAGACTGGGACGGAGGTTCACCTTCCAGCAGGACAATGACCCTGAGCATACTGCTAAAGCAACACTCGAGTGGTTTAAGGGGAAACATTTAAATGTCTTGGAATGGCCTAGTCAAAGCCCAGACCTCAATCCAATTGAGAATCTGTGGTATGACTTAAAGATTGCTGTCCACCAGCGGAACCCATCCAACTTGAAGGAGCTGGAGAAGTTTGCCTTGAAGAGTTGGCAAAAGTCCCAGTGGCTAGATGTGCCAAGCTTATAGAGACATACCCCAAGAGACTTGCAGCTGTAATTGCTGCAAAAGGTGGCTCTATAAAGTATTGACTTTTGGGGGAGGGGGGGGTGAATAGTTATGCACGCTCAAGTTTTCATTTTTTTGTCTTATTTCTTGTTTGTTTCACAATAACAATTATTTTGCATCTTCAAGGCGGTAGGCATGTTGTGTAAATCAAATGATACAAACCCCCCCAAATCCATTTTAATTCCAGATTGCAACAAAATAGGAAAAATGTCAAAGGGTTGAATACTTTCGCAAGCCACTGTATGATGAGAGTCGTTGGCCATGGTGAGTAGCTTGACCCCTCTATGTGATTGTGTTTTCTTGAATGAGGACATCCAGAAAGATGTACCCCTTTCTTGTCCTCACATACTCCATCTTGGGGTGAGGTTGACTCAGTCAGAATGATTACCCTGAGACAACGTAATATCACACACATCCCACTAGGCACAGAAGTCAATTCAACATCTATTCCACGTTGGTTCAACGTCATTTCATTGAAATAATGTGGAAACATTGTTGATTCAACCGGTGTGTGCCCAGTGGGATGTCGGACAGACACGCACGCAACACACTGTGGCTGGTTAGGCACAGATCCCAGCTTGGGTTTTACGAGTCCTCTGTGTGAGCCAGAGTCCATATCATTCTCTCTCCAAGCTGGCGAGCTCCCAATGTCCCCATAAGGTTTCTCACGCAACCTCTGTAAGGTTTTCTGGCAGAGTTCCACAAAGTCCTCACACGGTCTGAGACACACAGTCACCAAAATGGCCCCTTCCTCAAACTGTTACTGGAGGGTACTTCTGCTCACTGGTGACACTGGCCACACTGGTGGGTGGGGGGTAGGGGGACTGCAACTGTCTGTAGCCCCCCTGGGTGGGGTCCAGGTAGACCCCCTGGGGCGGGGACATGTGGTGGGTGGCGTAGCCGATGTACTGGGGGTGGATGAACTGTCCCTGGTGGGGCATGATCTGGGTGGCCTGCTGGCAGTTGAGCACGGAGAAGTTGGTGGGCATGTTGACGAAGACACTGGCATCTGTAGGCAGACAGCAAGAGGCCTGGGTGCGCATCATGGGCTGGGGGGCCGGGCGAGGCACCTGGGCAGGAGGGGCAGAGGAACTGGATGACGTGGCTGTGCTTGATTGGCGGGAGGAGGAACCGCGAGACGTGCCCACGCTGGCCATCATGGGAATGGTCTCAAGGAGACGGCCGCCACCAGAACCGCTTCCTCCCCCACCCCCTGAAGACAGTTCCTGTTTGGGGCGGAGACAGCGGCAGCAGCACACGGCAACAACGGAACCCACCAGGACGAAGGCCACAAATACAGAGCCCACGATCAGGAAGGGAACGTAGATGGGTACTGAAGAGAGAAAGAGAGAGAGAGACAGAGAGAGAGAGAGAAAGGTATTGTCAGTGATCTGACGATAACACATGGATTTTCAACAAAAAATGGGTCTGTTCTCTTTCTCTCATTATCAAATATACAGTATGACAGGAATGACAGTACGATAGGAATCAAGCAGCAGGCTCATTCTCTCTATAACAAGTAGAGCAGAGCGAGGACAGAACTTCCTCAGACCATAACCACTTACGCCCTCAGAGAAAACAAACTGAACACAGTACAACAGCAACATGATGAAGTGATTTATTTTCTGCCATCAAGACATTTGACATGATTTTGGAAAATACACTCGTTGCTTGAATGAGTAAAGTTGAAAGACTACGATTCAACCACCATGAGGAAACCAGGTTGTCTAGAGTTTAAACCAAGAACTTTTACAATCACGTGTTTCAACCTCGCCCACAAACTCAAATCTCCCACGTGAGTGAAGGAGAGGTAGAGTGAGACAATGAGACAAAAGAGAAAAGATGGAGAGACAAAAGGAGAGGAAGAAAGGGATAGACAGAGGTGGACTAGTGGCGTGTCCCCAGGGGGCCCCAGGCCCTCATTAATACTTATCAACTTTGTTTTCATCTGTTATAATTCTGCACGCCCAGCTGTGACCCCCCCACCCCCCTCCCCCGCCGACCCTGCACCCCTCTCTCTCTCTGTGTGTGTGTGTTTGATCTGTATTTATGTCTGTGTGAGGGAGATTCTGTCTCATACCAAAGTTATGCAGACAGAATTTGTTATGTGGGTACTTTTGCCCTTTTCCCATATATAAATCCACATAACGCCAGGCCCTTCAAGACAACATAGTCACTTAAACTGTATAGAGGCAGCATTAAGACATATTGAGAGTGGCATTAACGGTGGCTGGTTTGGAGTAGTGAAGCAGGCCACATTACAGGCCTAATTCCATCCATATTTTCAGTATTATAAAGGCCAACCTTGCAGTGGGGCTCTAATGTACACTACATCTATCTTTCTGTAATTGTGTTTAATATAACCCCTGTGAATCTGGACATGAAACAGGCTTACTGTGTGTTAGATCTGCATGATTCTGTGATAATCAGCATATAATTTACCCCTCAAAGTTCCATAACAGAGTACATAGCTTTTATTCTACCATGTGTCTACTGTAAATCAGCTCCAGGAAGTACAGTTATCACATTATGAGCTTTAGACCATCTGCATGTTGTAGTGACTGAAGATGACTTGCTAATCAAGCAGTAGGCTAACTCTCTTACAGAGCGAGGTAGATAATGGCAGTGTAGCCTACTACTGTGTAAACAAGGTGGTTCATACTAAATGTTTATGTTTTTTGGGGAGGTAACTTTTGACCCAACAGTGAGCACTCATGGGGAATGTTGGCAGCAATGACCGAAAGGTGTTACACACACATCCTTTTGAAGCACAAAGAGGAACTGTCTGTCTGTCTGTCTGTCTGTCTGTCTGTCTGTCTGTCTGTCTGTCTGTCTTTTTCTCTTTCTCTTTTACTGTAATTCTGGGACAACAGACCAACTGGAAAGTGACTTCCCTGACATTTTCAACCTCTCCCTGACCGAGTCTGCAATGTTTCAAGCAGACCAGTCAGGGCCCTCTACGAGGCTCACAAAATAATTTTACACCCAAGCCACCCCCTGTACCCGGACTTTGAACTACTCCCCTCTGAGCGCAGGTATAGGGCACCCCTCGGCAGGAAAAACTGAACTAAACAATCATTTGTGCCAGGTGTGATATCCCTCCAAAATGCTTGGGGCTAATGTTCCCATCGACCCAGTAAGGCCAGCAGGCTAGACTATTTTTAATGGTACGTACAGTTGAAGTCAGAAGTTTACATACACTTAGTTTGGAGTCATTAAAACTTGTGTCTCAACCACTCCACAAATTTCTTGTTAACAAACTATAGTTTTGGCAAGTCGATTAGGGCACCTACTTTGTGCATGACCGAAGTAATTTTTCCAACAATTGTTTCCAGACAGATTATTTCACTTATAATTCACTGTATCACAATTCCAGTGGGTCAGAAGTTTACATACACTAAGTTGACTTTAAACAGCTTGGAAAATTCCAGAAAATTATGTAATGGCTTTAGAAGCTTCTGATAGGCTAATTGACATAATTTGAGTCAATTGGAGGTGTACCTGTGGATGTATTTCAAGGCCTACCTTCAAACTCAGTACCTCTTTGCTTGACATCATAGGAAAATCAAAAGAAATCAGCCAAGAACTGTAGACCTCCACAAGTCTGGTTCATCCTTGGCAGCAATTTCCAAACGCCTGAAGGTACCACGTTTATCTGTACAAACAATAGTACGCAAGTATAAACACCAAGGGACCACACAGCCGTCATACCGCTCAGGAAGGAGACTCGTTCTGTCTCCTAGAGATTAACATACTTTGTGCAAAAAGTACAAATCAATCCCAGAACAACAGCAAAGGACCTTTTTATTGTATTTTTAATGACCTTTATTTAACTAGGCAAGTCAGTTATTAACAAATTCTTATTTTCAATGACGACCCAGGAACATTGTTCAGGGGCCTGCTTTGTTCAGGGGCAGAACGACAGATTTTTAACCTTGTCAGCTCTGGGATTCGATCTTGCTTCCTTTCAGTTACTAGTCCAACGCTCTAAACACTAGGCCACTAGGCTACCTGCCGCCCATTGTGAAGATGCTGGAGGAAGCAGGTACAAAAGTATCTATATCCACAGTAAAACAAATCCTATATCGACAGAACCTGAAAGGTTCTCAGCAAGGAAGAAGCCACTGCTCCAAAACCGCCATAAAAAAGCCAGACTACTGTTTGCAACTGCACATGGGGACAGAGATCGTACTTTTTGGAGAAATGTTCTCTGATCTGATGAAACAAAAATAGAACTGTTTGGCCATAATGTCGGAGGCCGAGCAATTGCCGTACCAGGCAGTGATGCAACCAGTGATGCTCTCGATGTTGCAGCTGTAGAACCTTTTGAGGATCTCAGGACCCATGCCAAATCTTTTTATTTTCCTGAGGGGGAATAGGCTTTGTCGTGCCCTCTTCACGACTGTCTTGGTGTGTTTGGACCATTCTAGTTTGTTGTTGATGTGGACACCAAGGAATTTGAAGCTCTGAACCTGCTCCACTACAGCCCCGTCGATGAGAATAGGGACGTGCTCGGTGCTCCTTTTCCTGTAGTCCACAATCATCACCTTAGTCTTGGTTACATTGAGGGATAGGTTGTAATTCTGGCACCACCCAGCCAGGTGTGTTTGAATCATTCTCTCTACTATTATTCTGACATTTCACATTCTGAAAATAAAGTGGTGATCCTAACTGTCCTAAGACAGGGAATTTTTACTAGGATTAAATGTCAGGAATTGTGAAAAACTGAGTTTAAATGTATTTGGCTAAGGTGTATGTAAACTTCTGACTTCAACTGTAACTGTTATGAAAGTTGTACTGTCCATTTGTTTTCTATTTTTGTATTTAAATGTATCTATGCATAGTCACTTTACCCCTACCTACATGTACTCACTGTTTATTATCTATGCATAGTCACTTTACCCCTACCTACATGTACTCACTGTTTATTATCTATGCATAGTCACTTTACCCCTACCTACATGTACTCACTGTTTATTATCTATGCATAGTCACTTTACCCCTACCTACATGTACTCACTGTTTATTATCTATGCATAGTCACTTTACCCCTACCTACATGTACTCACTGTTTATTATCTATGCATAGTCACTTTACCCCTACCTACATGTACTCGCTGTTTATTATCTATGCATAGTCACTTTACCCCTACCTACATGTACTCACTGTTTATTATCTATGCATAGTCACTTTACCCCTACCTACATGTACTCACTGTTTATTATCTATGCATAGTCACTTTACCCCTACCTACATGTACTCACTGTTTATTATCTATGCATAGTCACTTTACCCCTACCTACATGTACTCACTGTTTATTATCTATGCATAGTCACTTTACCCCTACCTACATGTACTCACTGTTTATTATCTATGCATAGTCACTTTACCCCTACCTACATGTACTCACTGTTTATTATCTATGCATAGTCACTTTACCCCTACCTACATGTACTCACTGTTTATTATCTATGCATAGTCACTTTACCCCTACCTACATGTACTCACTGTTTATTATCTATGCATAGTCACTTTACCCCTACCTACATGTACTCACTGTTTATTATCTATGCATAGTCACTTTACCCCTACCTACATGTACTCACTGTTTATTATCTATGCATAGTCACTTTACCCCTACCTACATGTACTCGCTGTTTATTATCTATGCATAGTCACTTTACCCCTACCTACATGTACTCGCTGTTTATTATCTATGCATAGTCACTTTACCCCTACCTACATGTACTCGCTGTTTATTATCTATGCATAGTCACTTTACCCCTACCTACATGTACTCACTGTTTATTATCTATGCATAGTCACTTTACCCCTACCTACATGTACTCACTGTTTATTATCTATGCATAGTCACTTTACCCCTACCTACATGTACTCACTGTTTATTATCTATGCATAGTCACTTTACCCCTACCTACATGTACTCGCTGTTTATTATCTATGCATAGTCACTTTACCCCTACCTACATGTACTCGCTGTTTATTATCTATGCATAGTCACTTTACCCCTACCTACATGTACTCGCTGTTTATTATCTATGCATAGTCACTTTACCCCTACCTACATGTACTCACTGTTTATTATCTATGCATAGTCACTTTACCCCTACCTACATGTACTCACTGTTTATTATCTATGCATAGTCACTTTACCCCTACCTACATGTACTCACTGTTTATTATCTATGCATAGTCACTTTACCCCTACCTACATGTACTCACTGTTTATTATCTATGCATAGTCACTTTACCCCTACCTACATGTACTCACTGTTTATTATCTATGCATAGTCACTTTACCCCTACCTACATGTACTCACTGTTTATTATCTATGCATAGTCACTTTACCCCTACCTACATGTACTCACTGTTTATTATCTATGCATAGTCACTTTACCCCTACCTACATGTACTCACGGTTTATTATCTATGCATAGTCACTTTACCCCTACCTACATGTACTCACTGTTTATTATCTATGCATAGTCACTTTACCCCTACCTACATGTACTCACTGTTTATTATCTATGCATAGTCACTTTACCCCTACCTACATGTACTCACTGTTTATTATCTATGCATAGTCACTTTACCCCTACCTACATGTACAAATGACCTCAACTAACCTGTATACCTTGTTATTGTTATTTTATTGTTACTTTTTATTTTATTTTTTACTTTATTTTATTTAGTAAATATTTCCTTAACTATATTTCTTGAACTGCATTATTGGTTGAGGGCTTGTAAGTCTACAACTGTTGTATTCAGCACATGTGACAAATAAAATGTCATTTGATTTGAACAGCTGACTAGACTAGATTTAGTCTAGATAGAGTACAGAAGAGGTAGAAGCTGAGACACTACGACATCAATAATCTGAGACCATGACCTATTTCCTACTGAACAGCAACAGTGTCAGTTAAAATATCTCGCCGGCAAGATAATTCCAGGGGTCCTCTCCTTTCCTGAAATCCACACATGTTCCTTAATGTTGAATGTTACGCTCTGTTTGTTGTTCTTAATGCATATCTAATATCCTCCTCAGGGTTATTCATTGACGTGGCTGTGTGTATCTTTGCTTCATGATTAATAGGTTGCCCTGTAGATGAACAATGTATAAAATGTACAAACGGTGCCTTGCACGACAAAATACTTCCTTTTTGGCTCTTGGGAGAAAAACCCTCCATACTTTTAGTTATTTTGGCCGCTGTCCACTGTATGAAAAATGTAAATAGCTCTTTCTGGAGTGATAAGGGATGATTGTTTCAACAAATGCCAAGAGAGAAGCATACTGTAGGTTACTCTACAAGAAAGGCATGCTCTGTTGATGCATATCTTTCAATATCTGGACTAAGTCTAGATAACTATTCATTTTTCTTTGAAAAATTACCGTTGCAAGATTTTGGAGTCTTAGTAAATGTGCCTCTCATTTTGCATAATTAAATGATGTAATTTCTCTTTTCTTCCTATAAACTCTGATGTTATGAAAAAGATGGAAACATGTTGGAAACAAGAGATTAAGACCTAATACCAGTTCAGACCTTTAAATATTTCAGCAAATCTACTTTCAATACAAATTATGAAGAGTTATGACATCTGTTCTTCCAATCACACCCAATTATTAATACTAAATCACTACTAAACCTGAGAAGAGGCTACAATGTGACATTATTAGGGGCTTCCGTTCCGTGGCAATGGGTTATATGGACACCCTAGTCATCCGCAACATAAAAAGGCCAGCCGCAGAAAATCATGTGAAGGTAACCAGACAAACAGACGTCACTTTAGCTCAGCTAACTTCAGGAACACTCAAGGGATCCCCACTCTCGAGGTGTTCTGGATGGAAATCAACACGCAAGCGCGGGGAAATGATCCATATCGCGATTTGTTTTTATGAACAGAGCTGTCAGCGCCGTTGCGAACCACTGCCCTAAAGATCCGGTCAAGTCCAAACATGATCCTCATGGGGACAGAGCTCCTGCTCTGCATTCCCTGCGGCGCGCGCTTTTGTTAGAGCTAGAACAAACACAGCTATTTATAACGCAACGCAGCACAATTTGCCATTTGTGAGTGAGTGGGCACTTTCTGGTGTCCACTGTCTCTGTAGCCGAAATACTCATGCAACCCTCACCTGCCACGTTGCATGCGCGAGCATTGAAACATACATTTAGTCATTTAGCAGATGCTCTTATCCTGAGCAATTTACAGGAGCAATTGGGGTTAAGTGCCTTGTTCAAGGGCACATCGACGTGCATGAACCAGCGTCTGCTGAGGCATGTGCTGGAGTCAAGTGCTTAAATAGATGGAGGCAGGTAGCCTAGTGGTTAGGGTGTATGGGTGGCAGGTAGCCTAGTGGTTAGAGCGTAGGGGCGGCAGGTAGCCTAGTGGTTAGAGTTTTCAAAGTCCTGTTTTACACAAGTGTGTTCTGGCTCTGGCCCAACCCATCGGTTCCTTGACCAATCAGACTGCCCCGAATGTTTTCACGTTTGGTGAAGCGTTGGGGGTACTCGGATCCAGACTCGTTACAGAGAAGAAACTAATATCCGTGGGCGTGGCGTAGCGTTTGGCCGGAGTAGGGAGTCTGGGTAGCCAGGCAAACTCCTCTGCAGCTGTCGCTGCCAACTGAAGCGATTGTTAAGATCCCAGATAGAGATAGTGTTTGGAAAAACTAGAACATACCGAAATGTTTGAAATAATGAAGAACCCCATACCTCCAACTTAAATTAGACCTGTGTCATTTGTTCTAGTCTTGGGCCAGTGTAGCCTAACATTTAAACTTAGGCAATTAGGCCCACACTTTCTGTCTCGCTCTCAACTACTTGGAAATGCAATATTGCTGGTGTATAACAATTAAGTTAAACAATTTCAACTAGACCAGTATGAAATCTAATTTATAAAATACATTATAATTTTGAGCAGACAATGAGAGCTTTGCAGCCTTAAGGCAGAGCTGCTATGGCCCCTAAAGCTGACCGTGCTGGGCCAGACAGAGAGACAGAGTTCTTACCTGCGCCCGTATCCTTGTTCTCCTTGCTGTTGGTGCCCGGTTCCTGGGCTTGCTTGTCGTTTTCACAAGTCCCCTGGTCCAGTCGTGCTTCAGTGCTGGAGCAGCAGTACCGGAGCTCGCATTTCCCGCAGCAGATGATGGCATCCTCACCATCAAACTTCTCCGGGCACTGGAAGCCCTCTCTCCAGGTGCCCTGGGTGTCATGCCAACCGTGACAGTATTCTCCACTCGCCTTAACGTCAATAATAACCAGGAGTAGAGTTACAACCACGGTGACAGACATTGGGAGACCTCGGCCACCCCACATCCCGACCCCTGTACCCGTGTGGGCGCGCTATAAGAGACAGGGGGTTTATTTATCTTTCTCTACGGCTCTAACCTGGTTAATGGAGTGATACGGTGGATGGATGAAATTAAAGAGATAGTGGCGACAAAGTGGAAACAAAACAAAACGTCTTTAAAACTGTCATTTGACAGTTGAATTCCGTGCATAGCCTAATTCAATAGATCCATACATGTGTCACCAAAGCGCTCCTTTTAAAAGTATCTATTCGAAGTGTATCACTAGATTCCAAGTAGTTTATTTACGATTGTTGGGGAAATAAACCACGATACCCAGAACATAAATACATTTCACACCAATATTATAAATAGCCTATTTTTTCATAGAGCTTATTTCACTCTCCATTCCACGGCTGTGAGCTCTTCGAGTCCCGGGAAACATCAATCCAGGCTGAACCGAATCCCTCTAGCACGGAAGCGAGGCTGTCCATGGTCTCCTGAAAATGCACTTCTCGGATGACTTTCCCCCAAATAGCAGCGAAACCAACACTGGTTTTACATGTAATCCATACGCGCCCTGCGAGTGTCCTCGCGAAATCTTCTTCTGTCCAGTTCACCAGCCCAGCAAGTTGTTTCTCCTCTTCTAATGCATGTCGATTAACTCCTCCAAACGTTTCTACAGTAGACTAACATATAGGAAACTAGACCATGATACTAAATTCGAAAAGAGCACGTTATTCACGGTTTCTTGTGGATAGTCTACGTCAGAAAGATCTGTGCAAGAGATATCAATTTTGCACCCATTCATACAGTACTGCCTCCCAGTCCGAGTCCATCTAGGGCGAGAGTGCATCGAACCAGCGTGTCCAGTTTCAATGAAAGGTGGGCAACAGTTAAACTTCCGCTTGCGCATTGGTCACTGACATGTTCCTAGACTTTTCAGTGCTCAGCCAGCCAGCCAGTTGTCAGTGTGAACAAGTGTCACTGCGCTCAGTTCTGAAGAGCCCCTCCGCTTTCCGAGGGTAGCCCCCGTGCGGTGTTGGGTGTGGTTACCCCCTTGGGACCCCTGCGCGCACAATGGAAGGCCCGATTGTTGAATGGAGTGGACGTATTGACTGCTGGCCGAGAGTAGCTCTCACTCATACATTATCACCTTAAACTGAATTGTGTGCGTACAAACTATGGCCAAGACGCGCGCGCGCACACACACACACACACACACACATAGTTGGATATTAATAGGCCCTATCAAGTGAATGCTAACTCATTACCTACCTACTTATTGCATGCTCAGTGTTCATGGTCTTGGGAATAAGTTGTATTCTACTAGAGCTAGAAAATTACAAAAGTAGTTATGGTATAGGCCTCATTATGCTATGTGTACAGTGACGGGAAAAGTACCCAATTAAAGATACCTTAATAGAAAATGACTCAAGCAAAAGTGAAAGTCACCCAGTAAAATACTACTTGAGTAAAAGCCTAAAAGTGTCTGGTTTTAAATATGCTTATGTATCAAAAGTAAATGTGTTTGCTAAAATATACATAAGTATCCAATTTAGAAGTATATGTAATTTCAAATGCCATATTTGAAGCAACCCAGATGGCAAGATTTGTGATGTTTTTCTAATTTATGGATAGCCTGGACCAAACTCCAACACTCAGACATCTTTACAAAGGAAGCATTTGTGTTTAATCAGTCCACCATGATCTCTTGATAACTGCGTTTCTTTAGGGATGTAGTGGAGTAAAAGTAAAAGTTGTCAAAAATATAAATAGTAAAGTACAGTACAGATACCATACGAAAAACGACTTAAGTAGTACTTTAAAGTATTTTTACTTAAGTACTTTACACCACTGTATGTGTGGGTATACTGTTCGATCATCGAGCACATTTGAAACATTAGTGAAGTTGAAAATCATTCGTTAGATGACATTGCCATCTGGTGGTTTTAACTATTAGTACACATGACAGTATACATTTTTTTTCCATAATTAAGACAAATTATGCAATTTATTTACATTGTTTATATTTTTATTTGGGGACATGATGAATAGTTGGCCTATGTTTCAGGTAATTTGATTTTCACTATTCAGCCCTGTCTGAAGCTCCCACTAGCTACACTACACCCTTTACTTGTGGCTATGTTGAAGACTACATTTCCCATCATGCTCTACTGTAAAATAGCGTCCTTGGTAACTAGGAAGTGAAGTTATTTAACCAAGAAGCGCGCAACTGTTGGATACACAGCACAGGTGTTGTGACGAACAGCTCCCCCCCGCCAGAATCCCCCCCCTTCGCGTGAACGCGCACGCACTCAATTCTTCATTGCGTGATAGTTGAGATTTCTGATCACGTTAGGCTGCGTTTAATTTTATTTTTATGTCGGTTTGATCGCGGGGGAGGAATTAGTAATGTCTGCAGTTTTCGGTTTGGCTCTTTGTTTCAAGTGTGTATTTGTCTATAAATAAATGTATTTGCCAAAATTCGTAAACTCGTCATCTTGGTCTGAAATGTTTATTGCTTGACTACATTTTACTTCTTCCTCTATGTTTAATATAACACACATACAATAATTATTCATTTCGGTTGCCTATTCTGACGTGAAGTTTGTTCTATAGAAAATATTTGACTCTGATGTGTGCCGCAGAAATTATTTGACTCTAGCCACAAAATTAAATAAATTAGAAGGAGGGGGGGGGGGGGGATTTCGGTAAGGCTAAAGCAATGTAAAATATTAATGTATAATAATATAATAAACAAAACTAGGACTGAATGTGCCTCCATGAAGAATCCCCTTCCCAATAGTTCCCTTCGCCCTCAATAGGACACCCCCAGCACCTCCACCATCCCCATCAACCCTCAATAGCACACCCCCAGTACCTCCACCATCCCATCAACCCTCAATAGGACACCCCCAGCACCTCCACCATCCCCATCAACCCTCAATAGGACACCCCCAGCATCTCCATCTTCTCCATCAACCCTCAATAGCACACCCCTAGCACCTCCACCATCCCCATCAACCCTCAATAGGACACCCCCAGCACCTCCACCATCCCCATCAACCCTCAATAGGACACCCCCAGCACCTTCACCATCCCCATCAACCCTCAATAGGACACCCCCAGCACATCCACCATCCCCATCAACCCTCAATAGCACACCCCCAGTACCTCCACCAACCCCATCAACCCTCAATAGCACACCCACAGTACCTCCACCATCCCCATCAACCCTCAATAGCACACCCCCAGTACCTCCACCATCCCCATCAACCCTCAATAGCACACCCCCAGTACCTCCACCATCCCCATCAACCCTCAATAGGACCCTCAAGTACCTCCACCATCCCCATCAACCCTCAATAGCACACCCCCAGTACCTCCACCATCCCCATCAACCCTCAATAGCACACCCACAGTACCTCCACCATCCTCATCAACCCTCAATAGCACACCCCCAGTACCTCCACCATCCCCATCAACCCTCAATAGCACACCCCCAGTACCTCCACCATCCCCATCAACCCTCAATAGCACACCCACAGTACCTCCACCATCCCCATAAACCCTCAATAGCACACCCACAGTACCTCCACCATCCCCATCAACCTCCCCCCGCCCCGCCCCTCAACCACAAAACACAATAATGATAGTAATAATATATTTTTTTATATTTTTTTATATATACCAACATATATATACACATATACACACACATGTACAGTAAAAACAGTTGGGAAGTTTACATACACCTATGTTGGAGTCATTAAAACTCGTTTTTCAACCACTTCATAAATTTCTTGTCAACAAACTATAGTTTTGGCAAGTCGGTTAGGACATCTACTTTGAGCATGACAGAAGTAATTTTTCCAACAATTGTTTACAGACAGTTTATTTCACTTATAATTCATTGTATCACAATTCCATTGGGTCAGAAGTTTACAGAAGTTGACTGTGCCTTTAAACAGCTTGGAAAATTTCAGAAAATCATGTCATGGCTTTAGAAGCTTCTGATAGGCTAATTGACATAATTTGAGTCAATTGGAGGTGTACCTGTGGATGTATTTCAAGGCCTACCTTCAAACTCAGTGACTCTTTGCTTGACATCATGGGAAAATCAAAAGATATCAGCCAAGACCTCAGAAAATAATTGTAGACCTCCACAAGTCTGGTTCATCCTTGGGAGCAATTTCCAAACACCTGAAGGTACCACGTTCATCTGTACAAACAATAGTACGCAAGTATAAACACCATGGGACCATGCAGCCGTCATCCCGTTCAGGAAGGAGACGCGTTCTGTCTCCTAGAGATGAACATACTTTGGTGCGAAAAGTGCAAATCAATCCCAGAACAACAGCAAAGGACCTTTAAATTAAAAAATGTTTTACCTTTATTTAACTAGGCAAGTCAGTTATGAACAAATTCTTATTTTCAATGACGACCCAGGAACAATGGGTTAACTGCCTTTTTCAGGGGCAGAACGACAGATTTTTTACCTTGTCAGCTCGGGGATTCGATCTTGCAACCTTTCGGTTACTAGTCCAACGTGTTAAACACTAGGCCACTAGACTACCTGCCGCCCACTGTGAAGATGGTGGAGGAAGCAGGTACAAAAGTATCTATATCCACAGTAAAACAAGTCCTATATCGACATAACCTGAATGGCCGCAAGGAAGAAGCCACTGCTCCAAAACCGCCATATAAAAAAAACAGATTACAGTTTGCAACTGCACATGGGGACAAAGATCGTACTTTTTGGAGAAATGTCCTCTGGTCTGATGAAACAAAAATAGTACTTTTTGGCCATAATGACCATTGTTATGTTTGGAGGAAAAAGGGGGAGGCTTGCAAGCCGGAGCACACCATCCCAACCGTGAAGCCCGGGGGTGGTATCATCATGTTGTGGGGGTGCTTTGCTGCAGGAGGGACTGGTGCACTTCACAAAATAGATGGCATGATGAGGAAGGAAAATGATGGATATCTCAAGACATCAGTCAGGAAGTTAAAGCTTGGTCGCAAAGGGATCTTCCAAATGGATAATAACCTGTGTCAAAATGGCTTAAGGACAACAAATACCATGATGATATCCTGAGACCCATTGTTAGGCCCATTTTCTTAAGTTATCTGTGACCAACAGATACATATTGTTATTGTCACGCCCTGACCTTAGAGAGCCTGTTAATTTCTCTATTTGGTTAGGTCAGGGTGTGATTTGGGTGGCCATTCAAGTTTTCTATGTCTTTGTTGGCCGGGTATGGTTCCCAATCAGAAGCAGCTGTCTATTGTTGTCTCTGATTGGGAATCATACTTAGGCAGCCTGTTTTCCACCTGAGTTTGTGGGATCTTGTTTTTGCACAGTAGCTGTATAGCCCTGCAGAACTTTATGTTCGTTTATCTTTTGTTGTTTTTTGTTGTTCATTTTAAATAAAGAAGATGTACACTTTCCACGCTGCGCTTTGTTCTCATTTCTACGACGGACGTAACAGGTATTCCCAGTCATGTGAAATCCATAGATTAGGGCCTAATACATTTATTTCAATTGACTGCTTTCCTCACATGAACTGTAAATCAGTAAAATCTTAGAAATTGTTGCCTTTGTATTTTTGTTCAGTGTACAGTGGGGCAAAAAAGTATTTAGTCAGCCACCAATTGTGCAAGTTCTCCCACTTAAAAAGATGAGAGAGGCCTGTAATTTTCATCATAGGTACACTTCAACTATGACGGACAAAATCAGGAAAAAAAATCCAGAAAATCACACTGTAGGATTTTTAATGAATTTATTTGCAAATTATAGTGAAAAATGCCTTAATAAAGTGTGCTCCTGTTCACAACTCTCTGCTCTCCTGCACCTGACTTCTCCACCAGTAGCGAACAACCTTGACACAAACAGGATGCATGCAACTTATTATGTGAATTGTTAAGCACAGTTTACTCCTGAACGTATTTAGGATTCCCATAACAAATACTTAATGACTCAAGACAAATCAGGGTTTCATTTGATTAATTTGTGAACATTAAAAAACTAATATTTCCACTTTGACATTATGGGGTATTGTGTGTAGGCCAGTGTCAAAAACATCTAAATGTAATTTATTTTAAGTTCAGGCTGTAACACAACAAAATGTGGAAAAAGTGAAGGCACTGTAGTTTTCAGGTTTAGACATCCCTCCCATTAGGCTCCTCCAGTTGGGTCCCTCTGTAAGACCACTCCCAGACAGTGCTAGCAAAATTATTGCTTTAGAAATAGCCTTTTACTAAGAAGCTATTTTGGTTTGATTTTGACCATTTTAATAGAAAACAATCACAGTAAGGTACTTAATTGTTACCCAGAAAGGATTTGATATTAAGATAAAAACAGCTGCATTGGACCTTTAATAAATCACATAAGTCATGGACTCCCTCTGTGTGGACTAATACGGGTTGACATGGTTTGTGAATGACTACCCTTTCTTCTGTCCCCGTACTTACCGTACAATGCCTGGAAGGTCCCTCAGTCAAGTATTGACATTCAAGCACACATTCAACTTCACAGACCAGGGAATTTTTCGAAAGCCTCATAAAGGGAAATAGATGAGCAACTTTCCCTTTCGAGACGATTCGATATGTATCGAGACGATTCGATATGTATCAATAATATACATGGGCTCCGATACATTTCAGTTTCAAACGATTCGGTGCGTTTCGGCTTGATTAGAGAACGAATCATTTCGATGCACTTAACATTTGTTGCATAAACACATATATGTTCCATTCTAAAATGAAATCTGCTGCTGATGGAACCCATGAGCTTGGCCTCTGTGAGCTGGATCTGTCTGAGCTGACTTCTGTGTGTCTGCTGTGTAAGTGTGTAAATGACGTACTGTACGTCTATGGTGTATGTAGGCTTCTAATGTAAACGCCTGAGTTGAGCCGTAAAGGAGACTATCACCATCACCCACTAATGAAATCACCATCACCCACTAATGAATGTGTCGTTTTTGTAGATTAAATGTTTGACCTAGTAATATATAAATATTTATTGTTTACAAAATGATGACATAGCCAATGAATATACTGTATATAGCACAAATGTGGATTTCACCTCCATCTCAACATCGAATGCATGTGCCTCGCAAATGTGATTGCTAGTTATGATATTATATCAATTTTACCCTGTATATCTAAAAATGACCATATACACTTATTGTTTAAAGCAAAATACCAAAACTATTGTTGATGGTGACCTTGAACAACTTTCAGAAGTTAGAGCCTGGTGAGTGTTGTGTTTCCAGTAAAACAACATTTTCAAACAGCGCATAGATAATAACAACCTAGAAATCACATAGGTTGTTTGTCACTCAACTAATAGAGCTTAATATTACGCAAGCGATTTTAGCATTTGACAGCTGAAGGTGCCGCGGCAATGTGAAAGATCAGGAACAGGCCGCTTACATCGATCGTCCCCCTGTGGGTCGGCACCCCCAAATAGCATATGAACATGTCATACATAATACGTTACTTTTTTTCTGTTTTTTTATTACAGGAAATTAGCTTTAGAGTTGTACTATGCAGAAATCCCTCCACCATTCCCTGGTTACTAAAACTCGAATAGTTCACCTAATTTCAGTTCATGTCACAAAATAAGCTAGTATAGTGTGAATCATTGTACCATCTAAACCGCAGTGAAATCTATTTTCAGTTGTATGAAGCTGGTGTACAAAACCCAAAGTAAAAGACCCAAAAACAAAACGTATGAACGGGAAGCATAGAAATAACATACATAGAACATATCTACCCCTTCTTAGACTTGCTTTTAAGTAGAATGATAGCCCTATAACACATATTTCTACATGAATTTGGTGAGTCGCCCAAAAAGTTACATATTGACTTTTTATTTTCTCTCAGCTTCATGGCAAAATGTGTAGAATAGCAGGAAACTAGCTCAAGGATTCTTTAAAGTCGATACAATCCTTGTTCGACAGGGAAACTATTTACATAGTTGAAAAAAAATGGATTTTGTTCAATTATTTTAGTTTAAAATTTACATTCAGGGGTATTTTATAAGGGGGAAAAAAAGCTAAAAAAAATAACAGAAAGCTGGCAGAAATTGATATGAACTGAAAAATGACTTTAAATAATATTTATCTCAAAACTGTGAATGCTAAAATATGTTTCAGGATGTTTGGTAAAGCTAAATCCTAAATGAATCAGGACTGAGCAGGGTCAGCTGTACCATAAGGACCCCTTGTTCATATCCTCATTACATGTAGTGCAACAAGACCCCTCATGGTCTGAAAAGTTTTCTTCTTTTGATAGAGAGACAATATTAGAATCACTATGGTTGCAACCATAAACTGTCAACTCCACCTGCCTGATAGAATCTGAATTGATTTTGTCACAAGCAGCAGGTGTGAACTAACAGTGAAATGCTTAATTACAGGCCCTTCCCTACAATGATGAGGGAAAGAAAATAAACAAATAATAGAAAAGTAAAACACTTAATAATAGATACACAGTTAGTAATGATAACTTGGCTATATATAAGGGGTACCAGCACCGAGTCAATGTGCATCGGTACGAGGTAATTGAGGTAGATACACTACATGACCAAGAGTATGTGGACACCTGCTCGTCGAACATCTCATTCCAAAATCATGGGCATTAATATGGAAGTTGGTCCCCCCCACCTTTGCTGCTATAACAGCCTCTACTCTTCTGGGAAGGCTTTCCACTAGATGTTGGAACATTACTTTAGAGGACTAGCTTCCATTCAGCCACAAGAGCATTAGTGAGGTTGGGCGATTAGGCCTGGCTCGCAGTCAGCATTCCAAATTTATCCCAATGCTGTTTGATGGGGTTGAGGTCAGAGCTCTGTGCAGGCCAGTCAAGTTCTTCCACACCGATCTCAACAAACAATTTCTGTATGGACTTCGCTTTGTGCACTGGTGCATTGTCATGCTGAAACAGGAAAGTGCACCTTCCCCAAACTATTGCCACACATTTGGAAGCACAGAGTCATCTAGAATGTCATTGTATGCTGTAGCATTAAGATTTCCCTTCACTGGAACTAAGGGGCCTAGCCCAAACCATGAAAAACATCCCCAGACCATTATTCCTCCTCCACCAAACTTTACAGTTGGCACTACACATTGGGGCAGGTAGCGTTCTCATGTCATCTGCCAAACCCAGATTTGTCCGTCGGACTGCCAGATGGTGAAGTGTGATTCATCACTCCAGAGAATGTGTTTCCACTGCTCCAGTTGAGAACTAGGTAGTGAGTGTTGTCACTGAGGACAAGCAATCTTTACACGCTATGCACTTTAGCTCTCGGTGGTCCTGTTCTGTGAGCTTGTGTGGCCTACCACTTCGCGGTTGAGCCGTTGTTACTCCTAGACGTTTCCACTGCACAATAACAACACTTACAGTTTACCGGGGCAGCTCTAGCAGGGCAGAAAAGGTGGCATCCTGTGAAGGTGCCACGTTGAAATTCACTGAGCTCTTCAGTAAGACCATTCTACTGCCAATGTTTGTCTATGGAGACTGCATGGCGGTGTGCTCAATTTTATACAATTATCAGCAACGTGTGTGGCTGAAATAGCTGAATCCACTAATTTGAAGGGGTGTCCACATACTTTTCTATATATAGTGTATGTATGTATATGATGGTGTGTAGACAGTATGGACAGTATATTAAAAGAAAAGGTGTGTGCAGCAGTAGTTATATAGGATGAGCCTTGACTCTAATACAGTATATACACATATGAAGTGGGTAAAACAGTATGTAAATATTGACCAGTGTTCAAAGACTATGTACATAGGGCAGCAGTCTCTAAGGTGCAGGGTAGAGTACTGGGTGGTAGCCGGCTAGTGGTGACCATTTAACAGTCTGATGGCCCGGAGAAAGATGTTTTTCAGTCTCTCATCCTCTGGAGAGCCCAGCGGTTGCGGACAATGCAATTGCCGTACCAGGCAGTGATACAGCCTGACAGGATGCTCTCAATCGTGCATTTGTAGAAGTTTGTGAGGGTCATTACATTTTCACCCTTGACCTCTCTGTCACAGATCAGTTTCATCACCAGAGAGCAGGTTGAGTTGACCTTCCACATTCAAGCAGTTGACTCTACTGCAATTATTCAAAACATGCATTAAGTGTTTTATCTACTAAATGGGGTTGTTTCAACATTTCCCCTAAAGCAAAAGTACGTTGCAACTAGATGTTGCAATACCACTGAATTGCCAACAGATGGGGGTGTTTCAATCAAAACTTAATTGATATGAAAGTCGATTTGGAAATATAGTATTTGAGGAGGTAATTATTGGGGGAGCTTTTGAGGACTTAGTGGACCCAAGGGCACAATTCAGAGAATAAAAGCAAGAGTTTCTTTGCTGCAATTGATATAGTGCAATGTGATGTCTTATTAGCTAGCCTGTCTAAACTTTGAGGAAGCAAGAAAGTCCACAATGTCCCCAACAGCAAAATAAGCTCCAAAATATTAGTATGATGAGCAGTTCCTAAAGCCTTCCCGCTCTCTTTCATTTCAGTCCAGACAAAACATAGAGAGGTACTGTAGAAAAGGATCAGATTTTTTCTCTCCTACATGTTGAGTGATTATATAGTAGCTGTTTAGACTGCTTTATTAACTTTTATCCACAAACCATTTTATGAACCAAACAATATAATATTTATCCCCTCAGGTGTGTACTATGCTATATTCTGTGGTCTGCAGGTTGCAGGGCCAGGGGTCAGAGTAGAGCAGATTAGAGTGGGGAGGAAGGAGAGGACCACTTGAGTTTTTCCAGAGAGGGGTGACAGTGCCACAATAGCCAGGGGAAATATCTAAAGGAGTAAATATGTCAGATAATAACTGCTGCTGTATAAAGAGGCCGGGAGCACCGGCGGTAAACGCAGGGTTAAGGGTCGTCACGGTGATAACAGGGGGAGGAGGAGGGGTCTATTGTGTTCTGTGCGGCTGAGTGGAAAAGGGGATGAATGGGGATTAACCTTGCCCCAGTGGCTATATACCCCCCCTCACACACCCCGAGACCTGGGGACATTCCCATCTGGGAACCCTCCTTTATCTGCCTCTTGGGAGTCAAAGGAGAGTCCTTTCTCCTCTTCTACACCAGCCAGCCGCTCCACACACCACATACACACTCCTAATGCACAGGCATTACGTTAAAATGTAATGTTCTCATTTAGGGTAGACACACACACACACACACACACACACACACACACACACACACACAGAGAGAGAGAGAGAGACATACACACATAAAGTATACACACACACAGAGGAAATGTCAATATGAGAGGTGTGTGGGGAGGACTGTGCAGACACACGCTTTAGTTTTCTTAACACATTTAAATCTGCTCCCACTTCACCTTAATGAAGGGGGGTTGTAGTCGCCCCCTCTACGTAGCTCAGAAAACACACACTCTCTGTCTCACACACACGCTCAGTCACTGGTTGACAGGATTGACTTCCACATTGTCTAGGGAGGTTGTGAGGGAGGTTGTGAGGGACACTTGACAGGCTGAAGGAGAGGTTAATGGGGAGATTGGTGGTCAGAATGAAACAGATTTCATGATGAAGCACTCTGTCTTTGTGGTATAAATGCCTGATTTGGCTCTTTCTCCTCCAGGCTATTAGCTCATGTGAATGCTTCACCACAGGAGGCCTTAGGGGATGAGACTCCAGATATACCTTTCTTACATCTAGACTGTCTGATATTGGTACATCAAAATACCTCGGGTTTCACTCAGCTACTAAGCTTTGCTGTCTGGTTTTTGCAGATGGTTTAGGCTTTCAGACACGCATCAATACATACGACTGCTATCAGAATATCCAATATCAAAGCAGCCTCTTCCAACCATGCTGATTTCAGCTTCCATTCTGTTTGGCTGCACAATGGAACCAGGACGGTGGATCAAAGATAAAGAAGGAAGACTCAATGCAGCAACTGTACTGTCAATATACTTTTGCAGAGTGTGGTTTTGGCATGTATCCGCTGGTTCTTCCTCATTGACTTCTATAAGAACCGTTGGAGCCCAGTGGCTGTACACTCTCAGGGAACATACTGAGTTCTCGTTAAACTTTGTAGCGTCACTTTGCCTCCACCAGAGGGCAACATCCATATACCACCACACTGTCCACACACACACAGTACGAGGCTTGTGTTGAGGGAGTTGTGTGTTGGAATGTGCCCTCTTTCTCTCAACATATAAAGCCACTAACTATGACTTCCCTCTTCTTTGCGATGTAGTTTCCACTGTGAGGTTGACTATTTACTTTCTTTTACTAGGGTTGTTTAGTTTGTCGTTAGGAAGTTAAGTAGTGTTTGTTTGACCATAGTCTCAATATTAATTCAGCTTTGGTTGACTTGTTTTTAGATGCATCAAATGTGTAACTCACTTTCCTTGGTATGTAGAGTTGAGTACAGGGGCCATTTTAGGAAGATTTTGTCTTTCTGAAAGATTGCAGTTGGCCTGAATGAACCTCAAAGTGTGTCGTCAGAATTCAGAAACTACCAGAGAGTAACACATTGACTGTCATGGTATGTCTCTATAAGCGGGTGTGTGAAGAAGGAAGAGTGTGTTTTTGAAGTGAGTCTGTATGCGTGTGTGTGTGTGTGTACAGCACAGCTGTGTTAGGTTCTGATGTGAAGCAGGCTGTTGCTTGCTGTGAAAATATTATTGCAAGTGTTTATTATTGCTTCAGTGTGAAACAGTGGGAGTGTTGTGTGTGCCATGCTGGCTGACGGGTGTGTGTGTGTGTGTGAGTGTGTGTGTGTGTATGAACTGGGAGTGTGTGTCTGTGTGTGAGTGTGTTGGGGGGGGGGGGTCATCTCCCCCTCCCTCTGTCTCTCCCGCTCTGCCTCTTCTGTTCCCACAGGCCTACCCTTAGCCCCCTGTCCGGGCCCCAGTGCAGGATGGGTAATGGCGAGGCCTATTGGAGTTGATTAGTTCCGGCTGGATCCCAGATAGAGTTCTGACAGGCAGGAGAAACGAGCTCCCAGCATGACCCCCCTCCCCGTCTGAGGCACAATGGGGCCGCCAGGAGAAGGACTTTTTAAACAACTGCAGCCCCGCTCAACTCTAACAATGCCCGCCCCCCCAACCCCAACACCCAATACTGGGCCATTATCATAGCACACACCCACACCATGCTATTAACACACATATCACTTCATAAAACACACAGACTATAGTGTTACTAGTGCAGATACCAACACACAAGGATCACGCTACAACTTAACACAACAACATAGAGATAACATGTTGCTGAAATGGAATACTCTCTACAAAATAGAAACCTGAAGAAACTCTCAGTAACCGAGAGTTATACCATTACTTAGCCAATCAATACAACACCACTGTGAAAGCACATCAATACAACACCACTATGATAGCACATCAATACAACACCACTATGATAACACATCATTACAACACCACTATGATAACACATCATTACAGCACTACTATGATAACACATCAATACAACACCACTATGATAGCACATCAATACAACACCACTATGATAACACATCATTACAACACCACTATGATAACACATCAATACAACACCACTATGATAACACATCATTACAGCACTACTATGATAACACATCAATACAACACCACTATGATAGCACATCAATACAACACCACTATGATAACACATCAATACAACACCACTATGATAACACATCATTACAACACCACTATGATAACACATCATTACACCACCACTATGATAACACATCATTACACCACCACTATGATAACACATCATTACAGCACTACTATGATAACACATCAATACAACACCACTATGATAGCACATCAATACAACACCACTATGATAACACATCAATACAACACCACTATGATAACACATCATTACAACACCACTATGATAACACATCATTACACCACCACTATGATAACACATCATTACACCACCACTATGATAACACATCATTACACCACCACTATGATAACACATCAATACACCACCACTATGAGGGCACCACATCAGTGCAATACTATTGCAGAGTAATAACAGTGTAATTACATATCACTGTACGATATTAACCAAACAATGTGCACACACAGTATCAAACAACAGAGCATCGACACCATGCAATGCCATTCATAACGTACCACTGCCCATCAATATCCAATAACATAGACAAACTATCCCAACATGTGATGACACTACAGGACCAGTATTCCAAAACACAACTAACCTCATTCCCCAGCAAACACTACACAACACACCACCTCTCTCTGCCTCTTGTTTTCCACAACACACCACCTCTCTCTGCCTCTTGTTTTCCACAACACACCACCTCTCTCTGCCTCTTGTTTTCCACAACACACCACCTCTATCTGCCTCTTGTTTTCCACAACACACCACCTCTCTCTGCCTCTTGTTTTCCACAACACACCACCTCTATCTGCCTCTTGTTTTCCACAACACACCAGCTCTATCTGCCTCTTGTTTTCCACAACACACCACCTCTATCTGCCTCTTGTTTTCCACAATACACCACCTCTATCTGCCTCTTGTTTTCCACAACACACCACCTCTCTCTGCCTCTTGTTTTCCACAACACACCACCTCTATCTGCCTCTTGTTTTCCACAACACACCACCTCTATCTGCCTCTTGTTTTCCACAACACACCACCTCTCTCTGCCTCTTGTTTTCCACAACACACCACCTCTATCTGCCTCTTGTTTTCCACAACACACCACCTCTATCTGCCTCTTGTTTTCCACAACACACCACCTCTCTCTGCCTCTTGTTTTCCACAACACACCACCTCTATCTGCCTCTTGTTTTCCACAACACACCACCTCTATCTGCCTCTTGTTTTCCACAACACACCACCTCTCTCTGCCTCTTGTTTTCCACAACACACCACCTCTCTCTGCCTCTTGTTTTCCACAACACACCACCTCTATCTGCCTCTTGTTTTCCACAACACACCACCTCTATCTGCCTCTTGTTTTCCACAACACACCACCTCTCTCTGCCTCTTGTTTTCCACAACACACCACCTCTCTCTGCCTCTTGTTTTCCACAACACACCACCTCTCTCTGCCTCTTCTTTTCCATAACACACCACCTCTATCTGCCTCTTGTTTTCCACAACACACCACCTCTCTCTGCCTCTTGTTTTCCATAACACACCACCTCTATCTGCCTCTTGTTTTCCACAACACACCACCTCTCTCTGCCTCTTGTTTTCCATAACACACCACCTCTATCTGCCTCTTGTTTTCCATAACACACCACCTCTCTCTGCCTCTTGTTTTCCACAACACACCACCTCTATCTGCCTCTTGTTTTCCACAACACACCACCTCTCTCTGCCTCTTGTTTTCCACAACACACCACCTCTCTCTGCCTCTTGTTTTCCACAACACACCACCTCTATCTGCCTCTTGTTTTCCACAACACACCACCTCTATCTGCCTCTTGTTTTCCACAACACACCACCTCTCTCTGCCTCTTGTTTTCCACAACACACCACCTCTCTCTGCCTCTTGTTTTCCACAACACACCACCTCTCTCTGCCTCTTCTTTTCCATAACACACCACCTCTATCTGCCTCTTGTTTTCCACAACACACCACCTCTCTCTGCCTCTTGTTTTCCATAACACACCACCTCTATCTGCCTCTTGTTTTCCACAACACACCACCTCTCTCTGCCTCTTGTTTTCCATAACACACCACCTCTATCTGCCTCTTGTTTTCCATAACACACCACCTCTCTCTGCCTCTTGTTTTCCACAACACACCACCTCTCTCTGCTTCTTGTTTTCCACAACACACCACCTCTATCTGCCTCTTCTTTTCCATAACACACCACCTCTCTCTGCCTCTTGTTTTCCACAACACACCACCTCTTTCTGCCTCTTGTTTTCCACAACACACCACCTCTCTCTGCCTCTTGTTTTCCTTCCTCTTTGCCCCCTGGTTCTCCTCTGTCCCTCTATCCTCTCTCTTTCCCACTTTCACCCCCCTTGGATCCCTTCTTCTCCTCTCTCCATTCTCTCGCCCTCTTTCGCCACACGTAATTGATTAAGAGGCGTTTTCATAAATCAATTTGGGACGCAGATCAGTCAGAGCTGAATGGACGACTGAGCCAGCGTATTAATCTACCTCAGCATGCCCTGCCACTCACTCACACACACACACACACACACACACACACACACACACACACACACACACACACACACACACACACACACACACACACACACACACAATTATTTGAAAAGTTTATTTGGAGCCACCATGAAACATGAGTACAAAGAAGCTAAATATTTCAGTGGTCACATGAATTTTTCTCACAATATTCATACATAAACAACACTACAATGACAAATCCCAAACAATAACACACTTACCATCATGAATAGAGAGAAAGAAATAGGGGGATGAAGCAATGAAGAGAGGGACAAATGAAAAGAGACATGAATGAAAGGGAGGAATTAGTCTTGAAGTCGAAGAGTGGAGCAGTGGAGTTGTATTCTCTCAGTGTTTCAGAGTTCAAGTGCCTAGACAGACAAATACGTTTTTATACACAAACACAACAGCTCGGCTCCAAGCAGGCTGCCTGTTCACTGCCAGATACTCTACAATGACATTACTTTATCTTTAATAAGTGAACTCATAATGCCTCCCCTTGCAATTAAAACTTGTTGTTAGGAATGTTTTGATATGGGATGTAACCATGACGCCGCCTGCTCTTATTAGGACTGCGATGTCATGTGGCAATGCGTTCTGGGATCGGGGTGCCTTTCAACAGCTGCTTGTGATATAAGCTGACTTTTCCTATTTCTCTCTTCCTCTCCCTCCCTTTCTGTATTTTCCTTTACCTTGATCTTTTGTTCTTTCTTTGTACCCCTCCCTCCCTCCCTCCCTCCCTCCCTCCCTCCCTCCCTCCCTCCCTCCCTCAGCTCCAGGGTGTTGGTTTTAGTGGTAGTGAAAGTTGCTTCGCCTTTAAAAACAGTGTGTTTTAATGAGACGGTTGGAGGCCGAGGGAGTAGGGTCACAGCTGAACCCAATTGCGGACCTTTCCTGTCTGAGGTGTTGCAGGCTGGGGTCAGGTCCGGGGTCGCTCTGGACCGCCACTCCGACTGGGTCCTGCTGCCAGTTCTGATCTGCTGTGAGGTGTGTATGTGTAGGGGGGAGTGTGTGTGTGTGTGTGCGCACGTGTGCGTGTGTGCATTGTTGTCAAGGTTGTGTGTGTGTGTGTGTGTGTGTGTGTGTGTGTGTGTGTGTGTGTGTATAGCGAGTGGGGCAAGAGGCACATCTGTTCCTGATCTCCCAGAAAGCCTTGCTCTCCGGGCCTGGAGGTGCTGGTGTGCCTTTGGAAGAGGAAGAGAGAACAAGGGAGGTGGAGAGAGAGCGAGAGGGAGGGTAAAGGAGGCAGAGAGGGCAAGTGAATGGTCATACGCTCAAACTCTGTGTCAGGTGGAAGATGGTGTGACGTGGCATGTTTCAGTCGGGTGTACTGTTCTCCTCCTGGTGTTCACCATTCCTCCTCCTCTCCTCCTCCTCTCCTCATCCTCCTCTTCTCCTTCTCATCCACTAATACCTTACTTCTCCTTTACCTCATCCCCTCCTCTCCTCCTCATCTCCTCCTCCTCCTCTTCTCCTCCTCATCCACTAATACCTTACTTCTCCTCTACCTCATCCCCTCCTCTCCTCTTCCTCTCCTCCTTCTCATCCACTAGTACCTTACTTATCCTCATTCTCATGTTCCTTATCCTCCTCTCTTCTCCTCTACCTCATCCTCCTCCTCTCCTCCTCTCCTCCAACTCTTCCTTCTCTCCTCCACTTCCTCCTCCTCTTCCTCTCATCCTCTTCCTCCTGTTATTCTCAGTAGTGTGTGTAGAAGGTGAACTAGATGAAATGCCACGTCAGTCTTTGAACAGAGCCTGTAAAGCAGACGCATATTAACGAGCGTGACTAACAAGCTGCAGGACCCACAGACCAAGAACACACCCCTCACTACACACTCACTCGCTCATACATGCTTGCATACACACACACACACACACTCTTACACGCTCAGTCAGGCAGGCGGACTCAGAGTCAGGACAGGCAAAGGTCAAAACCAGGAGGGCGAGAAAAAGAGAGACTGGGGAAAAGCAGGAGCTGGGAACAAAACGCTGGTTGACTTGACAAACAAGACGAACTGGCAACAGACAAATGGAGAACACAGGTATAAATACACAGGGGATACTGGGGAAGATGGGCGACACCTGGAGGGGGTGGAGACAATCACAAAGACAGGTGAAACAGATCAGGGTGTGACAGTACCCTCCCCCTCTAGGGACACCACCTGGCGTCCTACCTGGGCGCATACCTGGTTGACCGGGGTGCCGGCGGTGGAAGTTGTCGATGAGGGCTGGGTCCAAGATGTCTCTAGCGGGGACCCAGCACCTCTCCTCTGGGCCATAACCGCCCTAGTCAATCAGGTACTGGAAACCCCTGCCCCGTGGTCGATTACTCAGGAAGCGTCTCACTGTGTACGCCGAATGGCTATCAATGACATGGGGAGGACTGGTGTGCCTGGAAACAGAAGACAAAGGGCTGTGAGACGTGGCCTTAATCCTAGACACATGGAAAGTAGGGTGAATACGGAGGGTAACAGACGAACAGAAGGGGGGCTAATGACTCTAGAGATGGGGAACGGGCCAATGAATTGGGGGGAAAGTTTATGGGACTCCACCCGGAGGGGAAGGTCCCGGGTGGAGAGCCATATCCTCTGCCCGAGCCGATAGCATGGAGCAGGGGTCTGGTGGTGATCCACTTGTCGATTATACCTGGAAGTGGTCTTCAACAGAGGGGCCTGGGCTCTCTTCCAGGTACGGCGAAGGTGGATGAACATCTAGCCAGTGCCTCCATTCCTCCAACGCCATCTTCACGGCGTGAAGCTCCCGATTCCACACATCATAGTTCCTCTCCGTGGAATTAAACGGTTGGAGAAGAAGGTGCAGGGAGGCACCTTAAGGTCCAGGGCAGAACATTGGGACAGGACAGCCACCACTCCGACATCCACAGCATCGGCCTCCACCACAAACTGTTGGAAAGGGTCAGGATGAAACAGGATGGGAGCAGTGGTTAAGCGATAAGGACCCGGAACGCCCGGTCAGTGGCATAGGACCACATGACCGGAACCTTGGTAGAGGTGAGTGCAGACAGGGGGAGGCCAGGGTGCTGTAACCCCAGATGAAGCTGCGATAAAAGTTGGCAAATCCCAGGAAGCATTGCAGCTGCACCCTGGATGTAGGCTGAGGCCAATCCACCACCTCTCTCACCTTCTCGGGATCCATCTGGATACTCCCAGCAGAGATGATGTAGCCCAGAATGGGAATGGTTGAGCAATGGAACTAGCACTTTTCCACCTTCACAAACAACTGATTCTCCAGAAGGCGCTGGAGAAGCTGTCGGACGATGAGCATGTGTTCTTGTGGGGAGCGGGAGAAGATGAGGATGTCATCAATGTAGACAAAGACGAACCGGTTCCACATGTCGCGGAGAACATCATTCACCAGCTCCTGGAACACGGCAGGGGCATTGGTGAGGCCAAAGGGCATGACCAGATATTCATAGTGGCCACTGGCCATGTTGAAGGTCTTCCACTCGTCCCCCTCTCGTATCTGCACCAGGTGGAAGGTGTTTCATAGATCCAGCTCGGAGAAAACCGTGGCCCCTTGGAGTCGCTCGAAGGCAGAGGAAATGAGTGGTAGCGGATAATGGTTCTTAACCGTAATGTCATTGAGTCCCCTTGTTCTTTTTCTCCACGAAGAAGAACCCTGCGCCAGCGGGAGAGGAAGAGGGACGGATAAATCCTGTAACTAGGGAGTCACTGATGTAGGTCTCCATAGCCTTGGTCTCTGGTCTCGACAGATGGGTAACGATGCTTCATGGGTGACTGTTGTTGATGTGTGCAGAGGGTCCCTGGTTCGCCCCAGGGTATGGGCGAGGGGACGGTCTAAAGTTATACGGTTACACTATCACGGGCTGGAGTCCGTTCTGCCAAGCGTTTCACATCCGTTACACTCACCCCCCTTTTGACCTCCTCCTTTTCCGCAGCAACCAGTGATCCGGGTCAACAGCATCAATGTAACAGTATAACTGCGGCCCTTGCAGAGCAAGGGGAACTACTACTTCAAGGTCTCAGAGCAAGTGACGTCACCGATTGAAACGCTATTTAGCGCGCACCACCGCTAACTAAGCTAGCGTTTCACATCCGTTACACTAGCACCCGTAGACCAGTTGATGAGAGGATTGTGTCCCCGGAGCCAGGAGAATCCCAAACCACAGGAATCTGGGGGGACTTGATGAGCAGGAATTGAACTGTCTCGCTGTGATTCCCTGACACACGTAGGTTGATGTGAATGGTGTTATAGGTGACCTGACCTATAGAGCGCCCGTCCAGCGCTCTAACATCCATGGGAATGGAGAGGTGCTGAGTGGGGATGTTCAGCTCGGAAGCCAGTGTGGCATCCAAAAAGCTCTCATCGGCACCAGAGTCAATAAGGACCCGGAGAGATTTGGACTGGTTTCCCCACAGCAGAAAGAAATGAAAAGGGGTGCAAGAAAGGGAAGCAGAAAAGTTCTCCATATGGCCCACCAGAGTACTCGCTCCTAATGGTGAGCCTGGTCTTTACCAGGCAAGAGGACACAAAATGACCAAAAATCCCGCAATACAGACAGCTCCTTGTGTTGATCCTGTGTTGCCGTTCCGCTGGCAACAGCCCAGCTCTTCCTAGTTGCATAGGCTCGGGAAACAGTGCCTCGGCCGTCTTCGATGACTCTCGAGGAAGGTCGGGAAACCTCGGGTGCTCTCGACAACGGGACCGTCGGGGACTTTCGGGATGACTCGGAGGTAAGGTGGAATCTCTGGATGTGCGAGCGAAATCGAATGACCTCTCCATCCGTCGTTCCCACACCCGCCCATCGATGCAGATGGTCAAAGCGATGAGGAAGTCAAGATCCGTGGGTAACTCCCGAGCAGCAAGCTCATCCTTAACCTCCTCCGAGACAGGAACATGAACATGTCAAACAGTGCATCCTGGTTCTACGCACTCTCCGCTGCCAACGTGTGACACCTAGAGGGGGGTGGAGACAATCACAAAGGCAGGTAAAACAGATCCGGGTGGGACACTTTTACTTGAGCCATTTTCCATTAAGGCATCTTTATTGCATAAACACACAAACACATACCTTTGTGGTTCCTGAGCCAGACGCTCCAAACCTGAGCCAATAAAGCTGAGTGCTCACGCCAGTCACATCCTTTCACTCCCCCTCCTCCACCTCCATCCCTCCATCCCCACCTCCACCCACCTCCTTCCATTTCAGTCCCCCAGGCCCTAAAAACAGCACTTATCTCTTCTCCGCTCTTCTCTTTTCACCTCCCTCCATCCACCTCCCCAAGGCCCTAAGCTGTCCAGCACTCACCCCTCTCCCTCTCCATCTCCCCCTCCCCCCCCTCCTCCTCCTCCCCCCTTTGTTCCCCCTCTCCCCCAGGCTACTCCAGAGAGGTTCTTTACAGCCCTGTCGCCGCTGCCAGTGCAGTAAAACCACATCTGGAATCACACTCTAATCTAACCCCCCTCACACACACACACACACACAAACACACACACACAATGAGCTACAAACACTGAAATAACACAGTTACCCTAAGTGAGCTGTTCCTAATGAGCGACCAAAGTGGGGCTGGAGAGTGCATGACTGGGAGGCAGATTCACCCACAGGAGTGTGGAAACTGTGAAGGATAGGTCAGCTATTTTGTATCGTACTGTGCTTTTAATGTTATCCACTCACGCAAACTGAAGACAAATGGGCTCAATGCGGCAATGTAGCAATCTAGTTTCCTTCTTTCCTATACAGTATTTTATTCACCATACCGAAAGGCAAACAGAGACTGGTTGTGAACCAGTGTAAGTGTATTTGTGTCTGCTATTGTTCTCTTTCTGTATCTGAACCTGGAGAAGAGTCCCCTAAGCAAGCTGGCTCCACAGAGCCCCAGGACAGCAACACAATTACACCTAACCAAATCATGAGAAAACAAAAAGATAATTACTTGACACATTGGAAAGAATAGACAAAATAACAGAGCAAACTAGAATGTTATTTGGCTCTAAACAGAGAGTACACACTGGCAGAATGTGACTGACCCAAACTTAAGGAAAGCTTTGACTATGTACAGACTCAGTGGGCATAACCTTGCTATTGAGAAGGGCCGCCGTAGGCAGACCTGGCTCTCAAGAGAAGACAGGCTATGTGCTCACTGCCCACAAAATGAGATGGAAAGTGAGCTGTACTTCCTAACCTCCTGCCAAATGTATGGCCATATTAGAGAGAAATATTTCCCTCAAATTACACAGATCCACAAAGAATTTGAAAACAAACCCAATTTGTTATTGGGTGAAATACCACACTGTGCCGTCACAGCAGCAATATTTGTGACCTGTTGCCACAAGAAAAGGGAAACCAGAGAAGAACAAACATCATTGCAAATACAACCCATATTTATGCTCATTTATTTTCCCTTTTGTACTTTAACATTTTAAATATCTTTATTATTTTGGAACTTTTGTGAGTGTAATGTTTACTGTTAATTTGTATTGTTAATTTCACTTTTGTTTATTATCTACTTCACTTGCTTTGGCAATGTTAACATATGTTTCCCATGCCAATAAAGCCCTTAAATTGAATTGTATTGAAGAGAGAGAGAGAGAGAGAGAGAGAGAGAGAGAGAGAGAGAGAGAGAGAGAGAGAGAGAGAGAGAGAGAGAGAGAGAGAGAGAGAGAGAGAGAGAGAGAGAGAGAGAGAGAGAGAGAGAGAGAGAGAGAGAGAGAGAGAGAGAGAGAGAGAGAGAGAGAGAGAGAGAGAGAGAGAGAGAGAGAGAGAGAGAGAGAGAGAGAGAGAGAGGGAGGGAGAGGGAGAGATACATTTTTTTCAATGATTTCTGAGAAATGAGAGAAATAACTCCATGAGAGATTGAGTTTCATTTAAGGCCCAGAGCCCCTTAACCAGGACCATGTGCTGCTTCTGGGCAAAGTGAATGTATTGTGTTCCTGCATGTGCGTGTGTGGGGCCAGGTCTCTGAGGGGAGGCTCTGGGAGAGCAGTGCTGCATGCGGTAGGTAAATAGGGTTCTGACCCAGGCCAGCCAGTGGAACGCTCTCTCTCCCTTTCTCTGACAGCATTCTTTTGTTTTGTGTGTTTTTTTATGGCAAAGGGAAAGGGGAGAAAAGGGAGGGAAGGGGGGAGAAAGGGGAGGGAAGGGGGAGACAAGGGAGACAAGGGGGAGACAAGGGAGGAAAAGGGGGAGAAAGGGGAGGGAAGGGGGAGACAAGGGAGGGAAGGGGGAGACAAGAGAGGGAAGGGGGGAGATGGGGAGGGAACGGGGGAGAAAAGGGAGGGAAGGGGGAGACAAGGGAGACAAGGGGGAGCAAGGGAAGGGAAGGGGGAGACAAGGGAGGAAAGAGGGAGACAAGAGGGAGAAAAGGACGGGAAGGGGGAGAAAGGGGAGGAAAGGGGGAGACAAGGGGGAGAAAGGGGAGGGAAGGGGAAGACGGGGAGAGAAGGGGAAGACAAGGGGGAGAAAGGGGAGGGAAGGGGGAGAAAGGGGAGGGAAGGGGAAGACAAGGGAGGGAGACAAGGGGGAGAAAGGGGAGGGAAGGGGGAGAAAGGGGAGGGAGGGGGGAGGGAAGGGGAAGAAAGGGAAGGGGGGAGACAAGAAAGGGGGAGACTTAGAGGGGAAGGGGGAGACAAGGGGGAGGGAAGGGGGGGAAAGGGGGAGACAAGGAAGGGGAAGGGAAGAGAGGGAAGGGGGAGGGAGGGAAGAGAGGGAAGGGGGAGACAAGAGAGGGAAGGGGGAGACAAGAGACGGAATGGAGAGACAAGGGGGAGAAAGAGAAGGGGAGGGAAGGGGGAGAACGGGGAGGGAAGGGGGAGACAAGGGAGAGAAGGGGGAGACAAGGAGGGGAAGGGGGAGACAAGGAGGGGAAGGGGAGGGAAGGGAGGAGAGGGATGGAAGGGGGAGAAAGTTGAGGGAAGCGCAAGACAAGGGAGGGAAGTGGGAGACAAGAGAGGGAAAGGAGGAGACAAGGAAGGGAAGTGGGAGACAAGAGAGGGAAAGGAGGAGACAAGGAAGGGAAGTGGGAGACAAGAGAGGGAAAGGAGGAGACAAGGAAGGGAAGTGGGAGACAAGAGAGGGAAAGGAGGAGACAAGGAAGGCAAGTGGGAGACAAGAGAGGGAAAGGATGAGACAAGGAAGGGAAGTGGGAGACAAGAGAGGGAAAGGAGGAGACAAGGAAGGGAAGTGGGAGACAAGAGAGGGAAAGGAGTAGACAAGGAAGGGAAGTGGGAGACAAGAGAGGGAAAGGAGGAGACAAGGAAGGGAAGTGGGAGACAAGAGATGGAAGGGGGAACCAAGAGAGGGAAAGGAGGAGACAAGGAAGGGAAGTGGGAGACAAGGGAGGGAAGGCGGAACCAAGAGAGGGAAGGGGGAGACTGGGAGGGAAGGGGGTAGACAAGAGGGGAATATTTTGGGGAATGTCCCGGTAGGAGAACCCTTTGAAGAACCCTATTTGGTTACAGGTAGAACCCTTTCCACAGAGGGTTTGACATGAAACCCGAAAGGGTTTTTACCTGGAACCAAAAGGGTTCTCTTAACCCTTTTTTCTAAGAGTGTAGAAAAAGGCTCACAAAGTGCCACATGCACACTGTCTATAAATATATGCACATACACACACACACACACACACACACACACACACACACACTTGTGTCTGTGCCAGTTGATTAAAACGAGGGGGATGAGATCTTCTCAGTTTCCGGTATTCTCAGAGCTCCAGAGCAAAGACCCTCTCTTTCCTGTATTCTCAGAGCTCCAGAGCAAAGACCCTCTCCTTCCTGTATTCTCAGAGCTCCAGAGCAAAGACCCTCTCTTTCCTGTATTCTCAGAGCTCCAGAGCAAAGACCCTCTCTTTCCCGTATTCTCAGAGCTCCAGAGCAAAGACCCTCTCCTTCCTGTATTCTCAGAGCTCCAGAGCAAAGACCCTCTCCTTCCTGTATTCTCAGAGCTCCAGAGCAAAGACCCTCTCCTTCCTGTATGCTCAGAGCTCCAGAGCAAAGACCCTCTACTTCCTGTATTCTCAGAGCTCCAGAGAAAAGACTCTCTCCTTCCTGTATTCTCAGAGCTCCAGAGCAAAGACCCTCTCCTTCCTGTATTCTCAGAGCTCCAGAGCAAAGACCCTCTCTTTCCTGTATTCTCAGAGATCCAGAGCAAAGACGATCCTTCCTGTATTCTCAGAGCTCCAGAGCAAATACTCTCTCCTTCCTGTATTCTCAGAGCTCCAGAGCAAAGGACATTTTCTTTTCTCTTTTCTTCCTTCTTCTGCTGTTTCTTTTCAGCTAGTCTGCTGCTCTCGTCGTGGCTTTGATCCCTCCCTCCCTCCCCCCTCCTCACTCTCAGGGCCTCTAGCCAGCTCACTGGAGCGGTTTCCTGAGTCTGCCCAGATTAATGAGTGTGTGTGTGTGTGTGTGTGTGTGTGTGTGTGTGTGTGTGTGTGTGTGTGTGTGTGTGTGTGTGTGTGTGTGTGTGTGTGTGTGTGTGTGTGACATATAAAGAGAAAGAATGCTTTAGTATACCACAGGTTGTGTGTGTTTTATCTGTCGTCTCCAAACCAAACTTCATTTAGTGGATTTTTTTTTTTTAACCATCAAAGTAAGTGATTCCACAGAACGTTGGCATTTGCGTTTCATATCGGCCATTTTAGAAAGAAGTCCCAACCATCAGGCTGTTCGGCTTCGGATATGATCGCAATCTAGCGGTGGGAGTCTGGAAAACCAGGAATGACCCATGATGAATGATCTCACCCCTCTGATGCTGTGTGGGGGTCACTTTGGGGAGGGAGGTGTAAGTACACATGGCTAGTTCTGGAAAACGTCACTCTGCTCAATAGATGTTTCTAAACAAACTATCAGTCTATCAGGGCACAGCATACACAATGCTACAACTGATTGAAATTCTTCCTAAAAAAGTCCTAAAAATAACTATTTTATTGGAACCATGTGTGGAATTGGGGGAGTGTTTGGAGTCAGGGGGAGAGAGGGGTGTGGTGGTGGGGGGGTGGACTGTGGTGGGTCGTGGGGAGGGGGAGGGGGGGGTTAGTTTTTTCTCTGAGGTCTGATAATAACGCCACGTGTGCCCCTGCTGCACAGCGTTTATTTACTCTCACAACTCTCTGTGTACACACATACTGAGATGACACCCACACTCACACACACATACTGAGATGACACCCACACTAACACACACATACTGAGATGACACCCACACTCACACACACATACTGAGATGACACCCACACTAACACACACATACTGAGATGACACCCACACTAACACACACATACTGAGATGACACCCACACTAACACACACATACTGAGATGACACCCACACTAACACACACATACTGAGATGACACCCACACTCACACACACATACTGAGATGACACCCACACTAACACACACATACTGAGATGACACCCACACTCACACACACATACTGAGATGACACCCACACTAACACACACATACTGAGATGACACCCACACTCACACACACATACTGAGATGACACCCACACTAACACACACATACTGAGATGACACCCACACTAACACACACATACTGAGATGACACCCACCCTAACACACACATACTGAGATGACACCCACACTAACACACACATACTGAGATGACACCCACACTAACACACATACTGAGATGACACCCACACTAACACACACATACTGAGATGACACCCGCACTAACACACACATACTGAGATGACACCCACACTAACACACACATACTGAGATGACACCCGCACTAACACACATACTGAGATGACACCCACACTAACACACACATACTGAGATGACACCCACACTAACACACACATACTGAGATGACACCCACACTAACACACACATACTGAGATGACACCCACACTAACACACACATACTGAGATGACACCCACACTAACACACACATACTGAGATGACACCCACCCTAACACACACATACTGAGATGACACCCACACTAACACACACATACTGAGATGACACCGACACTAACACACATACTGAGATGACACCCACACTAACACACACATACTGAGATGACACCCGCACTAACACACACATACTGAGATGACACCCACACTAACACACATACTGAGATGACACCCACACTAACACACATACTGAGATGACACCCACACTAACACACATACTGAGATGACACCCACACTAACACACATTAACACATATACTGAGATGACACACACACTAACACACACATACTGAGATGACACCCACACTAACACACACATACTGAGATGACACCCACACTAACACACACATACTGAGATGACACCCACACTAACACACATACTGAGATGACACCCACACATACTGAGATGACACCCACACACACATACTGAGATGACACCCACACTAACACACACACGCACACACACACACACACACACACACACACACGCACACACACACACACACACACACACACACACACACACACACACACACACACACACACAAACAACACACACACACACACGCACACACACACACACACACACACACTGAGATGACACACACACACTAACATACATACTGAGATGACACACACACTAACACACACTAACACACATACTGAGATGACACCCGCACACACACACACACACACACTAAAAAACACATACTGAGATGACACACACTAACACACATACTGAGATGACACACACTAACACACACTAACACACATACTGAGATGACACACACACTTACACACACTAACACACATACTGAGATGACACACACACTAACACACACTAACACATATACTGAGATGACACACACACTAACACACATTAACACACATACTGAGATGACACACACACACACTAACACACATTCTCTTCTGCTCACACATTTTCTTACAAACGGACATAAACACACTCACACACATTTGCACTCCACCCCACATGGTTGCGCTCTTATAAGAACTCTGTTTCCATCTCTCTATCTTCTCTCTCTCTCTCTCGCTTTCACTACACACACACACACACACACACACACACACACACACACACACACACACACACACACACACACACACACACACACACACACACACACACACACACACACACACACACACATCTGGGTATAGCATGGAAGTGAGAGGGAGGGAGAATTGGTAATAACATACCACAGTTCCCAGTCCTACTGTACTAACATAACACAGTTCCCAGTCCTACTGTACTAACATACCACAGTTCCCAGTCCTACTGTACTAACATAACACAGTTCCCAGTCCTACTGTGATGGGTTGGAATTCTCTGTGAAAGATAGTGTTGATAATTTGACTGGCTGTGAAGTCAAAACAAGGATCTTATTGAAGTGGTTGTGCTAATTAGAATGGCTAGGAAGGCTGTCAGCACGTGTGAGTGACAGGATGCTGAGCTGTGTAACAGTGCAGTGGGCCGGGGGCGGGACATCCGTGGGAAGCGCATGGTTGGACGGTGTGCCGGTGGGCGGGACATCCGTGGGAAGCGCATGGTTGGACAGTGTGCCGGTGGGCGGTGTCTGCTTATTTGATAAGAACTCATCCATCTTGAAGGAAAATAAATAGAAGAGCGTGCTGCTACTGGAGACACAGGAAGAGACGTTACTGAAGCACAACACAATATTTATACTGCAATACACACACACAGGCCATTTTTTGTTTTCTCTCACAATTTTCCTAAATTAGATTTTCCTCTCTCTCTCTCTCTCTCTCTCTCTCTCTCTCTCTCTCTCTCTCTCTCTCTCTCTCTCTCTCTCTCTCTCTCTCTCTCTCTCTCTCTCTCTCTCTCTCTCTCTCTCTCTCTCTCTCTCTCTCTCTCTCTCTCAATTCAAGGGGCTTTACAGGCATGGGAAACATATGATAACATTGCCAAAGCAAGTGAAGTAGATAAGAAACAAAAGAGAAATAAACAATAAAAATGAACAGTAAACATTACACTCACAGAAGATCCAAAAGAATAAAGACATTTTAAATGTCATATTATGTATATATACTGTGTTGTAACGATGTGCAAATGGTTAAAGTACATAAGGGAAAATAAATAAACATAAATATGGGTTGTATTTACAATGGTGTTTGTCCCATTTTGTGAATTCTTGGTTGGTGAGCGGACCCCAGACCTCACAACCATAAAGGGAAATGTGTTCTATAACTGATTCAAGTATTTTTAGCCAGATGCTAATTGGTATGTTGAGTTTTATGTTCCTTTTGATGGCATAGAAGGCCCTTCTTGCCTTGTCTCTCAGATTGTTCACAGCTTTGTGGTAGTTACCTGTGGCGCTGATGTTTAGGCCAAGGTATGTATAGTTTTTTTTGTGTGCTTTAGGGCAACGGTGTCTAGAAGGAACTTATTTTGTGGTCCTGGCGACTGGACCTTTTTTGGAACACAGGTCTACCCAGGTCTGGTAGAATCTGTTCAGAAGATCTAGGTGCTTCGGTAGGCCATCCTTGGTTGGTGACAGAAGCACCAGATCATCAGCAAACAGTAGACATTTGACTTCAGATTTTAGTAGTGTGAGGCTGGGTGCTTCAGACTGTTCAAGTGCCTTCGCCAATTTGTTGATATACAGTTGAAGTCAGAAGTTTACATACACCTTAGCCAAATACATTTAAACTCAGTTTTTCACAATTCCTGACATTTAATCCTTGTAAAATTCCCTGTCTTAGGTCAGTTAGGATCACCACTTTATTGTAAGAATGTGAAATGTCAGAATAATAGTAGAGAGAATGATTTATTTCTGCTTTTATTTCTTTCATCACATTCCCAGTGGGTCAGAAGTTTACATACACTCAATTGGTATTTCGTAGCATTTCCTATAAATTGTTTAACTTGGGTCAAACGTTTTGGGTAGCCTTCCACAAGCTTCCCACAATACGTTGGGTGAATTTTGGCCCATTCCTCCTGACAGAGCTGGTGTAACTGAGTCAGGTTTGTAGGCCTCATTCCTCCTGACAGAGCTGGTGTAACTGAGTCAGGTTTGTAGGCCTCATTCCTCCTGACAGAGCTGGTGTAACTGAGTCAGGTTTGTAGGCCTCATTCCTCCTGACAGAGCTGGTGTAACTGAGTCAGGTTTGTAGGCCTCTTTGCTCGCACATGCTTTTTCAGTTCTGCCCACAAATTTTGTATGGGATTGAGGTCAGGGCTTTGTGATGGCCACTCCAATACCTTGACTTTGTTGTCCTTAAGCTTATGCCACAACTTTGGAAGTATACTCGGGGTCATTGTCCATTTGGAAGACCCATTTGCGACCAAGCTTTAACTTCCTGACTGATGTCTTGAGATGTTGCTTCAATATATCCACATAATTTCCCTGCTTCATGATGCCATCTATTTTGTGAAGTGCACCAGTCCCTCCTGCAGCAAAGCACCCCCACACCATGATGCTGCCACCCTCGTGCTTCACGGTTGGGATGGTGTTCTTTGGCTTGCAAGCCTCCCCTTTTTCCTCCAAACATAATGATGGTCATTATGGCCAAACAGTTCTATTTTTGTTTTATCAGACCAGAGGACATTCGGACGAAAACGAAAAAGTTATATTACAGGTTGAAGAAACTTGCCAAACTAAGTATAGAATCAATTTTTAGGGTGTTGTTATCATAAATATTCCTTTGTGTGTAGAAAAGCCATGGAACGCAGGTTGCTATGATGTGAATTGCGCGTGACCATGACCTGGCTCTCTGCCAGTAACCTGACTCATTCAGCTCTTATACAGCCCCACAACACAGTAGAAGCCTCATTCAAGTTTCTAAAGACAGTTGACATCTAGTGGAAGTACAACTTCATCCATAGCCCACTGTGAATTCAATAGGGGCTGGGTTGAAAATCGACCAACCTCAGATTTCTCACTTCCCGTTTAGATTTCTTCTCTTCTTTTGCCTGCCATATGAGTTCTGTTATACTCACATACATCATTCAAACAGTTTTAGAAACTTCAGAGTGTTTTCTATCCAATACTAATAATAATATGCAGTTATTAGCAACTGGGACTGAGGAGCAGGCCGTTTACTCTGGGCACATCTGGGCACCTTTCATCCAAGCTACTCAATACTGCCCCTGCAGCCATAAGAAGTTGAGAACCAGCGACAAAATAACAAAGTGAAACCAAAACTAACGTACCGTTCCGTAGGCTACAAGAGCTGTACAAAAAACAAGATCGAACAACATAGGTGGGGAAAAAGGCTACCTAAGTATGATTCCCAATCAGAGACAACGATAGACAGCTGCCTCTGATTGGGAATCACACTCGGCCAAACACAAAGAAATACAAAACATAGAAAGCTCACCCCACATCACACCCTGACCTCACCAAATAGAGAAATAAAATGTCTCTCTAAGGTCAGGGCGTGACAGTGATTGACTGTATGTTTTGTTCATGTGTCACTCTGTATTGTTGTTTTGTGTCTCACTGCTTTGCTTTATCTTGGCCAGGTCGCAGTTGTGAATGAGAACTTGTTCTCAACTGGCCTACCTGGTTAAATAAAGGTGAAATAAATTAAAAAAAATAGCCAGTTGAAATTTGTGATCTGTATATTTAATAATTTCATTGAGGATACCATCAACACCACAGGCCTTTTTGGAGGGTTTGTATTTTGTCCTGTAGTTCATTCAAGTTAATTGGATAATCCAGTGGGTTCTGATAGTCTTTAATAGTTGATTGTTAGATTTGTATTTGATCATGTATATGTTTTTGCTGTTTGTTCTTTGTTATAGAGCCAAAAATATTAAAGTAGTGGTTTACCCATATATCTCCATATTGGATAGATAATTCTTTGTGTTCTTGTTTGTTTCGTGTTTTCCAATTTCCCCAGAAGTGGTTAGAGTCTATGGATTCTTCAATTACATTGAGCTGATTTCTGACATGCTGTTCCTTCTTTTTCCGTAGTGTATTTCTGTATTGTTTTAGTGATTCACCATAGTGAAGGCGTAGACTCAGGTTTTCTGAGTCTCTATGTTTTTGGATGGAAAGGTTTCTCAATTTCTTTCTTAGGTTTTTGCATTCTTCATCAAACCATTTGTCATTGTTGTTCATTTTCTTTGGTTAGTGTAAGAGTGGGGGTTGGGCCTGTTTGCCTGTTCATGGCCTGGGCGTATGTGTGACTTCCATGTTGAGGCCTTCTTTGTGGAGATGGGGTGCATGGGGTGGGCAGGAGGGGTACAGGTCTGATCTGAGGGGGCCTAAATGGGGTGTGGCCATGGTTGACTTGATGGGGTGTTGATCGGTTCTGTTGGGGGTGTGTATGTGGCTGGTGGGGGATGGGCTGGTGGGGGGGGGGGGGGGGGGGAGTATCTCGCTGGTCTGGGCAGGGTGTCTATTGATCTCTTGCTCCTGTGTGTTGGGGCTGCGTTTGAGAGCGAAGGTGGGCTCTGCTGCCTTATAGAGGTGGACCTGGTCATAAAGGCTGTTCAAGTCCAGGGTGGAGTGGTGGGCTCTGCTGCCTTATAGAGGTGGACCTGGTCATAGAGGCTGTTCAAGTCCAGGGTAGAGTGGTGGGCTCTGCTGCCTTATAGAGGTGGACCTGGTCATAGAGGCTGTTCAAGTCCAGGGTAGAGTGGTGGGCTAGGTAAACATTTAGTTTGGAGACACAGTCACAGGAAATACTTGCATTTAAGCGCTGTATGGTAGCAGGCTGGAAGTCTTTTCGTGATAGCAGGGTGGATATAACTACATGTTTGTTGTGGAAAGTAGAATACGTTTTTTAAATCACTCCCTTGAGTGCTGTGGCCACCCTTTCCTGCTGTGTTCTCGGGTCTCTCTCTCTCTCTCTCTGTCTCTCTATGTCGCTCTCTCTCTCCTTCTCTCTGTCTCTCTCTCTGTCTCTCCCCCCCCCTCTCTCTCTCTCTCTGACACACATATGTTTGTTTATTGGTGGATGTGTGGAAGCTGCAGTAGGTCTGTAAGAGACTGTGCCCTTGTCTTGGCCCTGTCCCTCGCTATGAGTGACAGATAGGATCAGCTCTGGTCCTTATCAGGGTTGTGGAATGGAATGGTCTGTGTGTTCTCAGCCCTCTGAATGGAATGGTCTGTGTGTTCCCAGCCCTCTGAATGGAATGGTCTCTGTGTTCTCAGCCCTCTGAATGGAATGGTCTGTGTGTTCTCAGCCCTCTGAATGGAATTGTCTGTGTGTTCTCAGCCCTCTGAATGGAATGGTCTGTGTGTTCTCAGCCCTCTGAATGGAATGGTCTGTGTGTTCTCAGCCCTCTGAATGGAATGGTCTGTGTGTTCCCAGCCCTCTGAATGGAATGGTCTGTGTGTTCTCAGCCTCTCTGAATGGAATGGTCTGTGTGTTCTCAGCCCTCTGAATGGAATGGTCTGTGTGTTCTCAGCCCTCTGAATGGAATGGTCTGTGTGTTCTCAGCCCTCTGAATGGAATGGTCTGTGTGTTCTCAGCCCTCTGAATGGAATGGTCTGTGTGTTCTCAGCCCTCTGAATTGAATGGTCTGTGTGTTGTCAGCCCTCTGAATGGAATGGTCTGTGTGTTGTCAGCCCTCTGAATGGGATGGTCTGTGTGTTGTCAGCCCTCTGAATGGAATGGTCTGTGTGAAGTAGTGAGGAGATGTCATTATGATGTCACGTCATGGTGAACAGTGCCAGGGTAAGAGGGCACACACACATACAGAGAACACACACACACACACACACACTGGGTGGCAGGTAGCCTAGCGGTTAGAGCGTTACTTGTTCAAATCCCCGATCCGACAAGGTAAAATATCTGCCGATGTGCCCTTGAGGACGGCATTTATCCCTAAAAACACATTTCCAATTCACACCTGCGTATAATACACACTTGCACATGTGTGAAATAGGCCAAATATAAGCACCCTCCAAATGATGATTATTATTATTACACACACACACACACACAATAAACACAGACACACATGTCATGGATATATACTCTTAATTAAACATAAACTTCAATTCAACATTAAGACACTACACAAACACAAGTCAGATAAACAACACACTGAGACATTATTCATCTGAAAGTCAGACGTACTCTAATACTCCTCAGAGTGAATTACTCATTCACAGAGGGCTACTGCGAGTGTCGTGTGTGTGTGTGTGTGTGTGTGTGTGTGTTTGTGTGTGTGTGTGTGTGTGTGTGTGTGTGTGTGTGTGTGTGTGTGTTATTGCTCTTGGAGAGTAGGCCGTTGTGGGTTGTTGCCCTGATTTGGAGATTCTGTAAGTAATTTTGTGTGTTTTTTGGAGGTGAGATCATTCTTCACTGCTTACACTGAGCATGAGGAAACACTGAGAGGAGTGGGAGCTCAGGCCAGGTCTGGAGGTACAGGGAAACAGAGACCTGTGTTTAGGCACGCACACACCATACACACACACACCATACACCATACAGAACAGGAAGAGTGAGAGAGGGAGGAATGGAGTGGAGAGAGAGATGGATGAGGAGAGCGAGAGAGGGAATGAGAAAGAGAAAAGGAGGGAGGTAGAGAGATGGATGATGGGAGGAAAATAACAGGGGGAGTGAGAGAGAGAAGAGGGGGAGCAAGAAAGAGAGGTCCAAATAGAGCCATATGTAGGGAGGGTAACATGATAAAACCAGGAGCTTGATGAAAGGAGAAAGTCAAACATTTTTCGTCAGATTTGTTCTACCATGTCAGGGCTTTCTCAACCCTCTACTCCCTCTCTTACCTCTGAAGTTCACTCTGAACTCTGATACACTGTACAACAACTCAATTCTCTCAACTTTCTTCCAACCCTGTCAATTATATGTTATCCTTCCTCGTATCATCAATTATATGTTATCCTACCTCGTATCATCAATTATATGTTATCCTACCTCATATCATCAATTATATGTTATCCTTCCACTTATCATCAATTATATGTTATCCTTCCTCGTATCATCAATTATATGTTATCCTTCCTCGTATCATCAATTATATGTTATCCTTCCTCGTATCATCCATGCACCATTTTGCACCACCCTATCCTCACGTCGCCCACTCATAGAGAAGTACCCTGCAGGCACAGATCTAGGATCATCTTATCTTATCCTATTCCCATTTGCTGCAATAACACAAAACTGACCATAGATCAGTGTCTGAGGCCACCCTACTCCTCTAGCACTTCAACCTTCCATCTTAGACTTTCTACCCTGTACTGTCAGTCTACCCTTTCCCCTCATACGTTTTAGAATAATACACATGCCTAGCTTTCGGATCAAAACATGTTGATGTAAATAGAGATTTGTCACGTGACTGTGAATCTCAAGTTACAACGTAGCTTAACCCAGGCTATCGGCCAATCCAGTCGTGCTCTGAAATGAAACGCTATCCAGGCGGAGCTGAGTGGTTCTGGGATTTGAGCGGCTCCAGGTCCAATTAGGAGGGTCTGCAGCATCTGGACCCAGTTAAGTCGAGTCAGAACTTACACTGAACGCCAGACCTGCACAACTGTAGTCTAGAGTCACAATTTACACTGAACGCCATACCAGACCTACACAACTGACCTACACTACTATAGTCTAGAGTCACAACTCACACTGAACGCCTGACCTACACTACTATAGTCTAGAGTCGCAACTTACACTGAACGCCTGACCTACACTACTATAGTCTAGAGTCACAACTCACACTGAACGCCAGACCTACACTACTATAGTCTAGAGTCACAACTCACACTGAACACCAGACCTACACTACTACAGTCTAGTCACAACTTACACTGAACGCCAGACCTACACTACTATAGTCTAGAGTCACAACTCACACTGAACGCCATACCAGACCTACACAACTGACCTACACAACTATAGTCTAGAGTCACAACTTACACTGATTGCCCAACCTACACTACTATAGTCTAGAGTCACAACTTATACTGAAAGCCAAATACACACTACTATAGTCTAGAGTCACAACTTACACTGATTGCCCGACCTACACTACTATAGTCTAGAGTCACAACTTATACTGAAAGCCAAATACACACTACTATAGTCTAGAGTCACAACTTACACTGAATGCCAGACCTACACTACTATAGTCTAGTGTCACACCTTACACTGAACGCCAGACCTACACTACTATAGTCTAGTGTCACACCTTACACTGAACGCCAGGATTACACTACTATAGTCTAGAGTCACAACTTACACTGAATGCCAGACCTACACTACTATAGTCTAGAGTCACAACTTACACTGAACGCCAGACCTACACTACTATAGTCTAGAGTCACAACTTACACTATATGCCAGACCTACACTACTACAGTCTAGTCACAACTTACACTGAACGCCAGGATTACACTACTATCGTCTAGTCACAACTTACACGGAATGCCAGACCTACACTACTATCGTCTAGAGTCACAACTTATACTGAATGCCAAATACACACTACTATAGTCTAGAGTCACAACTTACACTGATTGCCCGACCTACACTACTATAGTCTAGTCACAACTTACACTGAACGCCAGGATTACAAGGCCTACAGGGAGGAGGTGAGGGCCCTCGGAGTGTGGTGTCAGGAAAATAACCTCACACTCAACGTCAACAAAACTAAGGAGATGATTGTGGACTTCAGGAAACAGCAGAGGGAACACCCCCCTATCCACATCGATGGAACAGTAGTGGAGAGGGTAGCAAGTTTTAAGTTCCTCGGCATACACATCACAGACAAACTGAATTGGTCCGCTCACACAGACAGCATTGTGAAGAAGGCGCAGCAGCGCCTCTTCAACCTCAGGAGGCTGAAGAAATTCGGCTTGTCACCAAAAGCACTCACAAACTTCTACAGATGCACAATCGAGAGCATCCTGGCGGGCTGTATCACCGCCTGGTACGGCAACTGCTCCGCCCTCAACCGCAAGGCTCTCCAGAGGGTAGTGAGGTCTGCACAACGCATCACCGGGGGCAAACTACCTGCCCTCCAGGACACCTACACCACCCGATGTCACAGGAAGGCCATAAAGATCATCAAGGACATCAACCACCCGAGCCACTGCCTGTTCACCCCGCTATCATCCAGAAGGCGAGGTCAGTACAGGTGCATCAAAGCTGGGACCGAGAGACTGAAAAACAGTTTCTATCTCAAGGCCATCAGACTGTTAAACAGCCACCACTAACATTGAGTGGCTGCTGCCAACACACTGACACTGACTCAACTCCAGCCACTTTAATAATGGGAATTGATGGGAAATGATGTAAATATATCACTAGCCACTTTAAACAATGCTACCTTATATAAATGTTACTTACCCTACATTATTAATCTCATATGCATACGTATATACTGTACTCTATATCATTGACTGTATCCTTATGTAATACATGTATCACTAGCCACTTTAACTATGCCACTTTGTTTGCATACTCATCTCATATGTATATACTGTACTCGATACCATCTACTGTATCTTGCCTATGCTGCTCTGTACCATCACTCATTCATATATCCTTATGTATCTTTATCCCCTTACACTGTGTACAAGACAGTAGTTTTGGAATTGTTAGTTAGATTACTTGTTATTACTGCATTGTCGGAACTAGAAGCACAAGCATTTCGCTACACTCGCATTAACATCTGCTAACCATGTGTATGTGACCATTAACATCTATTAACCATGTGTATGTGACCATTAACATCTGCTAACCATGTGTATGTGACCATTAACATCTATTAACCATGTGTATGTGACCATTAACATCTATTAACCATGTGTATGTGACCATTAACATCTGCTAACCATGTGTATGTGACAAATAAAATTTGATTTTGATTTGATTTACTATCGTCTAGTCACAACTTACACGGAATGCCAGACCTACACTACTATAGTCTAGAGTCATAATTTACACTGAACGCCAGACCTACACTACTATAGTCTAGAGTCACAACTCACACTGAACACCAGACCTACACTACTATAGTCTAGAGTCATAATTTACACTGAACGCCAGACCTACACTACTACAGTCTAGTCACAACTTACACTGAACGCCTGACCTACACTACTATAGTCTAGTCACAACTTACACTGAACGCCAGACCTACACTACTATAGTCTAGTCACAACTTACACTGAACACCAGACCTACACTACTATAGTCTAGTCACAACTTACACTGAACGCCAGACCTACACTACTATAGTCTAGAGTCACAACTTACACTGAACACCAGACCTACACTACTATAGTCTAGAGTCACAACTTACACTGAACACCAGACCTACACTACTATAGTCTAGTCACAACTTACACTGAACACCAGACCTACACTACTATAGTCTAGTCACAACTTACACTGAAAACCAGACCTACACTACTATAGTCTAGTCACAACTTACACTGAACGCCAGACCTACACTACTATAGTCTAGTCACAACTTACACTGAACGCCAGACCTACACTACTATAGTCTAGTCACAACTTACACTGAACACCAGACCTACACTACTATAGTCTAGTCACAACTTACACTGAACGCCAGACCTACACTACTATAGTCTAGTCACAACTTACACTGACACCAGACCTACACTACTATAGTCTAGTCACAACTTACACTGAACGCCAGACCTACACTACTATAGTCTAGTCACAACTTACACTGAACGCCAGACCTACACTACTATAGTCTAGTCACAACGTACACTGAACACCAGACCTACACTACTATAGTCTAGTCACAACTTACACTGAATGCCAGACCTACACTACTATAGTCTAGTCACAACTTACACTGAATGCTGATAATGGGCCTATGTACACCTATGTAGATATTCCATAGAAAATCTGTTGTCTCCAGCAACAACAGTAATTTACAACATGAACAATGTCTACACTGTATTTCTGATTCATTTGATGTTATTTTAATGGGCAACGTTTTTTGCTTTTCTTTCAAAAACAAGGACATTTCTAAGTGCCCCCAAACTTTTGAACAGTTGTGTACATGAAGATGAATGCATACACACTTCTTAAAGCATTGTTGGTTATGGGCTTGTAAGTAAGCATTTCACTGTTAGGTCTACACTTGTTGTATTCCACGCATGTGACAATTAAATTAGATTTGTTTTTTTTACACACACATACACACAGCAGTGAGCCCCAGCACAGTCAGAGAGAGAAAGAACAGAACATTTTGAGTTACACAAAATGTCGACCACTTTGAAGATGCCATTTTTTAAAATTGTGAAACAAACAAGAAATAAGAAAAAAAATAGAAAACTAGAGCGTGCATAACTATTCAACCCCCCCCAAAGGCAATACTTTATAGAGCCACCTTTTGAAGCATTTACAGCTGCAAGTCTCTTGGGGTATGTCTCTATAAGCTTGGCACATCTAGCCACTGGGACTTTTGCCAATTCTTCAAGGCAAAACTGCACCCGCTCCTTCAAGTTGGATGGGTTCCGCCTGTGGACAGCAATCTTTAAGTCATACCACAGATTCTCAATTGGATTGAGGTCTGGGCTTTGACTAGGCCATTCAAAGACATTTAAATGTTTCCCCTTAATCCACTCAAGTGTTGCTTCAGCAGTATGCTCAGGGTCATTGTCCTGATGGGAGGTGAAGGAGGTTTACCAGTCCATGCAGATGAAAAACATCCCCACAGCATGATGCTGCCACCACCATGCTTCACTGTGGGGATGGTGTTCTCAGGGTGATGAGAGGTGTTGGGTTTGCACCAGACATAGCGTTTTCCTTGATGGCCAAAAAGCTCAATTTTAGTCTCATCTGACCAGAGTACCTTCTTCCATATGTTTGGGGAGTCTCCCACATGCCTTTTGGCGAATACCAAACGTGTTTGCTTATTTTTTCTTTAAGCAATGGCTTTTTTTCTGGACACTCTTCTGTAAAGCCCAGCTCTGTGGAGTGTACGGCTTAAAGTGGTCCTATGGACAGATACTCCAATCTCCACTGTGGCGCTTTGCAGCTCCTTCAGGGTTATCTTTGGTTTATTTGTTGCCTCTCTGATTGATGCCCTCCTTGCCTGGTCCGTGAGTTTTGGTGGCGGCCCTCTCTTGGCAGGTTTACTGTGGTGCTATATTCTTTCCATTTTTTTTAAATGGATTTAATGGTGCTCTGTGGGATGTACAAAGTTTTGGATATTTTTTTATAACCAAACCCTGATCTGTACTTCTCCACAACTTTGTCCCTTACCTGTTTGGAGAGCTCATTTGTCTTCATGGTGCCACTTGCTTGGTAGTGCCCCTTGCTTAGTGGTGTTGCAGACTCTGGGGCCTTTCAGAACAGATGTATATATACTGAGATCATGTGACAGATCATGTGACACTGAGATTGCACACAGGTGGACTTTATTTAACTAATTATGTGACTTCTGGAGGTAATTGGTGGCACCAGATCTTATTTAGGGGCTTCATAGTAGATGGGCTGAATAGATATGCACGCACCACTTTTCCGTTTTTTTTTTCTAATTATTTGAAATAAGTAATTTTTTTTCGTTTCACCTCAGCACTTTGGACTATTTTGTCTATGTCCATTATAAAAATCTATTTGAATTACAGGTTGTGTATCGCCTGTCGTCGGAAGGAGTGGACCAAAGCGTAGCGTGAAAGTGTTCATGATTTCTTTTATTATCAAAAATCACTCGAACAAAGTAACAAAACGAAAGTGAACAGTTCTGTCAGGTAACAGAGACTAAACAGAAAATAACCACCCACAAACACAGGTGAGAAAAAAGGCTGCCTAAGTATGATTCCCAATCAGAGACAACGATAGACAGCTGCCTCTGATTGGGATCCCTACTCGGCTAAAACAAAGAAATAGACAACATAGAATGCCCACCCCAAATCACACCCTGACCTCACCAAATAGAGAAATAAAACGTCTCTCTAAGGTCAGGGTGTGACAGTACCCCCCCCCCCAAAGGTGCGGACTCCCGGCCGCAAACCTGAACCTACAGGGGAGGGTCCGGGTGGGCGTGACAGGGCGTGACAGGTTGTAATGCAACAAAATAGGAAAAATGCCAAGGGGGATGAATATTTTTGCAATCATATTTTTTGCAACATGCAAAGTTTTTAGTCTGTAGTGGTGAGTATTTTGAGTCCTGCAGGGTGGATGTGCACAGCTTTATTTTCAGATAATTTCTTATCTTTACGTGGTTCCAAATGTGTAAGACTGTATGTTCCCAGTTGTAACATTTTAACAGGGTACTATAGTGCACTTGTGTCATAGTGTGCAAGCGTACATTAGCAGGTGTGTGTGTGTGTGTGTGTGTGTGTGTGTGTGTGTGTGTGTGTGTGTGTGTGTGTGTGTGTGTGTGTGTGTGTGTGTGTGTGTGTGTGTGTGTGTGTGTGTGTGTGTGATTTGTTCAGTGTTTTGTCACAGTGAGGATGTGACACAGCTGCTGAGGTCAGTAGGAGACACCGCATGAGGGGGTCGTTGTCATGGCGCCCACATGAATAATAGTGTGCTCAGTGAAGACTGATGAGACTTTGGGGGGGTTTAGGAGAACATCACACTCAACATTGATGCGTACAGTACCCCACACACACCTGCAGACACAGGAAATTACATGCATTCAATGGTCACGCAAACCCATTTTTATTCTGTACTTTATTTATTTATATTGCTTATTTGATATGATCAATGATCAACATTGATATAACTGAGACGTTGTAGTGCTGTAGTTAGCTCCCCATTTTCATTCATACTCAATGAGTACCTACTAGCCACATACAATAGGCTGTAAGTAGTCTATATGTATAGACAGTACAAACAGATAGATTTACAGCCTAAACACTGCCAACATTCACACAGCAAAAACAGTCCACTTTCCCACTATTTTCCCCAACTTCTCACTCCCTCTCTATCACTCTAATAACTTAATTCATAACAATCTACATGACAATCTTTGTCTGGGTCTATAATGGGGTTTGGTGGTTGGGGGGGGGGGGGGGGGCTGAAGCTAGGAATGGTGACAGGACAGCCTAGCTGAAGGGGAGTGTTGCATGCTGGGACAGCAGCCTGCTGAGAGAGAGGCATTCTGGGAGGTGGTCTGCTGCAGGCAAGGCCTCTGGGGGCTGCAGTATGGTTAATGGGCCTTTCATGGCTGGGCTACAAAGCCTTTTGTCCAGGCCTAATTCAGCCAGACCAGCACAGAGCTGAGAGGGGGAGGGGGAAGAGGCGGTATGGAGGGGTTGGTTGAGAGTTTGGGACCCTCTCGCTCTGCTCCTAGTGGTCACTGGAGGGTCCAGAGCAGTCCAGAGTTTGACAACCACATAGAAACAGCCCCCCAAGCAGTAGCAACAGCAACACCAGAACACTGGCCAAGCACTGGCAAACCACACCCACACCAAAGCTTTGGGAAAACACCCTCAAATACTGAAGATGACTCTCCAAAAAATGTGTGTGTGTGTGTGTGTGTCTGTGTACACAGGACAGGGAGAGAGTATCCTTACTTTATGAGGGAGCATGTCTGATTATGGACACTGTTTATTTTTAGTCAATCTGACGAATGAACATGATTATTTCACCAACATGTCAATAATATCATCAGTCCCATGCATACCAATAACATGTGGATATGAACTAGCAGGAGGGGGGTGCATAAAGAACAGACAGGACCAACTGCACACTGGCAATAACACACACACACATAACAACCCAGCTACCCCAAGCACCACACACACTTCATACACTTTCACCTTGAACAAGAACAGCAGCTGTCACAAACCTGAAAGGCTTTGTATGCAAATAACACCCCACTGTGTTGCAATAACAGCTCAGGTGCATGGTGGGATCTCCTCCATTCAGCTCCCGGACAACCCCCCACCAACTGGACCCTGTCAAACCCCTGTAATCTTAGTCGCGATAGTCCTTTATTAATTAAGTGGACAGTTTGGCGCCCTCATTTCAAATGGCGCTGATTGAAGTGAAGTAGAATTTGCGAGGCATGTGCATGGGTTATTTTCTGTGATCACTGAGAGAGAGAGAGTATTGCGATGCCTCTTACTGCCTCCATCTCCTGACAGCTGCGCTAGAGAGAGATAGAGGCATGCGGGCTTCAATGGACGGGCTCAATAAAAACTGGAGGAACACACCAGTCTAGGCAATGAGGGGGAGGGGCATTTTTTGCTCCCCCCACCATGTAGAACTTTTGGGACTTTTTTGTTTGTCTTATACTGTTCCTATAAAACTATTTTATGACCAGGTACATACATTCATTATAACAACACATTTCATCATTACGCACTGCGGTGAGAACAACTGGGCCTGACAATAGAGTGTGTTTCTTGGGGGAAACTAGAGAGCTTTACCAAACTTTGTGATTTGGGAGCGAGCCCCTATTGTTCAGATCCCTCCCCCTTCTTGGGAAGTGGGTGGACCCGAAAAGGCGTCGCAAAGGGGAGAATTGTTTGAGAGCTCAGTCATCCAAAAACGGCCATTCAATGTGAGAACTTGGGGAGCCTAAGAAAATGTCGGTGGCATCGCAGTAAATTACTAAAGCAGTAAAGAAAAAGGAAAAGTGTTTTTTCCCCCCGGATTTTACTGAAGTAAAAAGCTGAGAAAGAGATAGATTGTTGTCCGAGGAGTAAATACCAACTATAGCACGTTTTGGTAAGTTTTTCTTTGCTAATGATCCCTGTCTTGCGGTAGGTACTACGCGAAGTAATGACACATGCGTTACAAGTTAACAATATGCTTTTATTTATGTGTAATAACGGATTCACTCAGGGAATCATATTTTAGACACGGATGTGTGATAACATAAACCTTGTATGTTCAGTGTTTTTCATGTTGTAATCGGGATGCGGATACCTCGCTAACTTTGTGTGTAACAATTGTTTTGTTTCCACGTTCTATTTGATTCAACAACCGTTCAGGGCAAATCAATAGAAGCAAAGACTGCTCGCTTAATATTGGGAATATGGAACGAAATGGTCATAAAAAGTACTAATTTGAAAATGTGATTTTAGGGTGGTTGTAGAAGATAGTTTTGGGACGCATTGAGTGATGGTAGTAGCTTTTGACCATTTCTGCCTTCAGCTTTCAGAATTGCGTCTTTTTTTGCCAAATTCGTTTCTCAAACGTTAGATCTTTGTGTCTGAATGCATTTTGTATTATTCTCATGATTAAAATGTATATTATTTTTTGGTAAAAACATTGTCATTTTAAGACCAACAGTGTGTAGATTTTTGCAGGCCTCAGTCCGTAGTCGTTCCTATAGAGGAGAGTAACAGAAAACAGACATGGCAAAGCGCTGCCAAATTCCCTCCCCAAATCGTTGGTTTCATGCCTACATCTTATTTATTAGCCTGCCTCAATGTCAACAGAAACAGATTGGATTTTATCTCATGACGCACAGCTTTGACACCACTAATTGTGTGCTTTTAAAAAGAACCCACTCCCCTCATCACTAAACCAAACGTACACTGTGCAAGAATAACCTAATTACAATAAATGGACAGCTGGTCAACTCCTCTGAACCGTCAATGTGGTGGAATGCCTGAATGTCTTTTAGCTGTGAGCTGTCAAGGGCGTCTCTCAATGAGTCTCATATCATCACTTTGCTGAGGAATAATTTAAATGACAAAATATTTTTTTCTAATCCAATGGGCTAATGAGCTCTTGGCGAATCCGCGAATGGGTGAGATAGTCACTGCTCTATTTAGAATACAATTAGCCCAACTGCCTCGCATAGAAAATAGACCTCAGTTAAACCGAAAAGATATCCTGACAGCTGGAGAGATTGTTTCAGCTCAATCCATGATGTCAGATGGATTAAAAACGAGGGCTTGAAATTGCCAGGGATCTCATGATACCATATTATCACGATACTTTGGTGCCGATATGATACACTACATGACTAAAAGTATGTGGACACCTGCTCATCTAACATCTTATTCCAAGATCATGGGCATTCATATGGAGTTGCCCCCCCCCCCCCCCCCCCCACCATTGCTGCTATAACAGCCTGACATTGCTTCCAGAGGCTGTTTGGAACTCGGTAGTGAGTGTTGCAACCAAGGACAGACGATTTGTTACGTGTTACACACTTCAGCACTCGTCGGTCATGTTCTGTGAGCTTGTGTGGCCTACCACTTTGGGGCTGAACCATTGTTTCTCCTAGACGTTTCCACTTCCCAATAACAGCACTTACTGTTGACCAGGGCAGTTCTAGCGGGGCAGATATTTGATGAACTGACTTGTTGGAAATGTGGGACAGTGCCACGTTAAAAGTCACTAAGCTCTTCAGTAAGCCATTCTACTGCCAATGTTTGTCTATGGAGATTGCATGGCTGTGTGCTCGATTTTATACACCTGTCAGCAACAGGTGTGGCTGAAAAAGCCGAATCTATTAATTTGAAGGGGTTTCCACATACTTTTGTAAATACAGTACCACTCAAAAGTTTGGACACACCTACTGATGTGGGAGTTCTCACATATACTGAGCACTTGTTGGCTGCTTTTCCTTCACTCTGCAGTCCAATTCATCCCAAACAATCTCAATTGGGTTGAGGTTGGGTGATTGTGGAGGCCAGGTCATTTGATGCAGCACTCCATCACTTTCCTTCTTGGTCAAATAGCCCTTACACAGCCTGAAGGTGTGTTGGGTCATTGTCCCGTTGAAAAACAAATGATAGTCCCACTATGCACAAGCCAGATGGGATGGCGTATCGCTGCAGAATGCTGTGGTAGCAATGCTGGTTACGTGTGCCTTGAATTCTAAATAAATCACCAACAATGTCACCAGCAAAGCACCCCCACACCATCACACCTCCTCCTCCATGCTTCATGGTAGTAACCACACACCATCACACCTCCTCCTCCATGCTTCATGGTAGGAACCACACACCATCTACACCTCCTCCTCCATGCTTCATGGTAGTAACCACACACCATCACACACCTCCTCCTCCATGCTTCATGGTAGGAACCACACACACAGAGATCATCCGTTCACCGACTCTGCATCTCACAAAGACACGGAAGTTGGAACCAAAAATCTCAAATTTGGACTCATCAGACCAAAGAACAGATTTCCACCGGTCTAATGTCCATTGCTTGTGTTTCTTGGCCCAAGCAAGTCTCTTCTTCTTATTGGTGTTTTTCAACCATGAAAGCCTGATTCATGCAGTCTCCTATGAACAGTTGATGTTGAGATGTGTCTGTTACTTGAACTCTGTGAAGCATTTATATGAGCTGCAATTTCTGAGGTTGGTAACTCTAATGAACTTATCCTCTGCAGCAGAGGTAACTCTAGGTCTTCCTTTCCTGTGGCATTCCTCGTGAGAACCAGTTTCATCATAGTGCTTGATGGTTTTTGCGACTGCACTTGAAGAAACTTTCAAAGTTCTTGAAATGTTCCGGATTGACTGACCTTCATGTCTTAAATTAATGATAGACTGTCGTTTCTCTTTGCTTATTTGAGCTGTTTTTGCCATAATATAGACTTGGTCTTTTGACAAATAGGGCTATCTTCTGTATACCAACTCTATCTTGTCACAACACAACTGATTAGCACATACTCATTCAGAAGGAAATACATTTCACAAATGAACTTTTAACAAGGCACACCTGTTAATTTAAATGCATTCCAGGTGACTGACTACCTCATGAAGCTGGTTGAGAGAATGCCAAGCGTGTGCAAAGCTGTCATCCAGGCAAAGAGTGGCTACTTTGAAAAATCTCAAATATAAAATATATTTAGATTTGTTTAACACTTTTTTGGTTACTACATTATTCCAAATGTGTTAGTTCATAGTTTTGATGTCTTCACTATTATTCTACAATGTAGAAAATAGTACAAATAAAGAAAAACCTTAGAATGAGTAGGTGTGTCCAAACCTTTGACTGGTGCTGGATAATGTATGTATTGAGATTCTCATGATTCAATATGTATTTCTATTCGATACTGTGATTTTATAGTTGTTAATTGTGATTTTATGTCCCAAACATATTGCTCACCATGTCTTCAGCAGAGGGACAAGAGAGAGTCATGAGAAAACAGGCTTTAATCAGTCATGGAAATAAAAGGGCTGAAAACTAATTGTCTCCCTATTTAAATCGAAGATGGAGAACAAGCTATGAAAGACAAATACTTTGTTTTGGTGCAGGTACAGTCAACTAGTGTAAAAATAAGACTTGGATATTGTCAAAACTAAAAGATACAATATATTGTAAAAAAAAGAATATCCCGATATGTAACTGTATTGATTTCCCCCATCGCTATTAAAACCCTTTCCTGCAGTCAAATGACCAAATTGTCTCCTAGTGGCCTTATGGCTGGAATATTATTCATCTTTTTCATAATTTCATAATTAATAAACAGGATTTTTTTTAAATGAATAGAAAGTCCGGTGTTTCTATGTCACAGAGTTCTGTTATATTTCAGTATTCTGTGATATATATAAAGTGTAATATTGGGATGCAAACTCTAAATGTAATACATTTCAACTCGACACCTGTACCATGTCAGGTGTATTATTTGGTTTCAGCCCATAACCATGTGTGTGAGGTGTTTGTTTCAAAGTGGATTTGTTTAAGACTACCAAGAAACACTCTGCGTGACCCTGATTTAGCCCACTGCAGTAAAATGTGTGATCTTTGCATTCCTTTACTTGAAGAGATCAAGAAGAATGATCTCTTCAATTAACTGAATAAGTGAACTGGTTTACCAAGAGGCCATGTATGTTTGGCATTGATTCCTGTGCCTCTGTCTCAGGGACATCTAAGGAACATCATCTCTGGTGTGGTAGAGTTTGTTGTTGACCTTCGGCGGTCTCTGGTCAAAGCTATTCTCTAATTCATTCCAGTCTGATTGGCTTTCTCTCCTTTCTCAGTCTTCTGATCTTATTTGGTGGCAGAGTTTTGAGCAGCCTTAGCTATGTGCCGATGAACGCACACATTTCACTGTTCCATTTTCATGTCAGCCCAACGTTCAATAACTATTAACAACAGGGTTAAAGACAAGGACTGGTCCATAGGCCTATTCTGGAAAGATAACATCAGGCCTTGAAGTACTGTGTTGCCTTAATAGGTGTGTGTTTGGCATTGGTGTTTTGGTCCACTCTCAGTAGGTATGTCTTGTTCTGTCTATGAATAGCTTGGCTTGGCTAGGACTCATTGGATAGCTCTTGTTTTGACAATGACTCAATGGATAGATCTCATCCTGTCTGGATGTATTTTCTTGGATAGTTCTGGTTCTGGGCAGGATATCTCTTGTACTGGCTATGTTCTGGCTATGGGTCCATGGTTAGTGCTTACTCTGGCTAGGTTCTGGTTGCTGTTGTTTTGCTTCTGATGCCATGAATATAGATTGGCACTGAGTCCATGGATAATTTTTGTCCTGGCTGTGACTCTGGGTGGATAGTTCTTTAGTTCTTGTTCTGGCAATGTGGGACTTTTTGAGTTCTGTCTAAGTTTTGGCTACAACTGTGGAAAGGTTTATTGTTTTCTTAGGATTTAATGTTAATTGGCAAAAGGAGAAAAATAACTCCTGAGGGTGTACTTTCATCTGTGCTACAGCGGGTACGATCATGTAGTCATAACAGCCTGCAGGCTACTATCTGCGGGCCTAACTCTCTGTGTGTGTGTGTGTGTGTGCATGATGGTTCTCCAATCAGGATTATCTCTTTACACTGGAATGTGCAGCTTGTCACTCTCGTCTTGAACACGCCCCTCTCAGGATCACCTGCATGTCCCAGTGAAGTCAGATCTCAGTGTAGGGCATGCTGTGTGTTTCTCATAGCCTGCACTGTGGACTGTGCTTGTGAAAGAGAGCTACTTTAGGCTGTGAGTCTATCCATATTAGGCGGTTATACTAGTGTTTTAGTGTAGTGGTGATCATACACATAGCCAACTATAAAGGCTTGGTTGCTGGAAGCTCATTTGAACATTTTCCCACAGATCAAACCTATTGTTCTGTAGATTTGCATATAGGGCTGTGTAGTTTACTTGACATATTATGCTTTAGTGTTGCAGGGGTTGTAGGGTCAGGTTTCTCATGTCCTGGTGGTTTTAGGTGTCCAGTCTCAGAGAAGGCCACCTGGAGCAACAGGTGGCCAGGGTCCAGTACCCTCCCATGGGGCTCCGAGCCGCCCTGCCTCCCAAGCCTGACCCTGCATACCTCGATAGCCTTCCACAGCCTCTTCCAGACAAGATGAGGGGGAGAGAGGGAGAGAGAGGGAGGGATGGAGAAAGGAGGTAGAGGAGAGGGGAATGAAGGAGAGAGGGAATAGAGAACATAGCTGTGCAAGAGAGAAGCATGGAAGAGAAAGGGAAGGGAGGACAGAGATAAAAAATGCAAGTGGAGGAGTGAAAAGTCTGCATAGTTCGAGACACATAGAAGTTGTAGATGTTTGCTCACACTCCTGTATCCCTGCCACCTACCTAACAATTGATCACATTACACAGATGTACCTGAAACGATGTGCTTTTGGCCTTTCAGCGGTGTTGAATAAATCTCCTTGAGACCTGTCTCAGTGATAATACAGTACATACAGTGCATTCAGAAAGTATTCAGACCCCTTGACTTTTTCCACATTTTGTTACGTTACAGCCTTATTCTAAAATGGATGAAGTTGTTTTTATCCCTAATCAATCTACACGCAATCCTCCATAATGACAAAGCAAAAACAGGTTTTTAGAATTTTTTGCAAATGTATTAAAAATAAAAAAAAACTGAAATATCACATTTACATAAGTTTTCAGACCCTTTACTCAGTACTTTGTTGATGCACTTTTGGCAGCAATTACACCCATGAGTCTTCTTGGCACACCTATATTTGGGGAGTTTCTCCCATTCTTCTCTGCAGATCCTCTCAACCTCTGCCAGGTTGGATGGGGAGCGTCGCTGCACAGCTATTTTCAGGTCTCTCCAAAGATGTTGGATAAGGTTCAAGTCCGGGCTCTGGCTGGGCCACTCAAGGAAATTCAGAGACTTGTCTCAAAGCCTCTCCTGTGTTGTCTTGGCTGTGTGCTTAGGGTCGTTGTCCTGTTGGAAGGTGAACCTTCGCTCCAGTCTGAGGTCCTGAGCGCTCTAGAGCAGGTTTTCATTAAAGATCTCTCTGTTCTTTGCTCCGTTCATTTTTCCCTTGATCCTGGCTAGTCTCCCAGTCCCTGTCACTTACAAACATACCTGCCATGATGCTGCCACCACCATGCTTCACCACCAGGTTTCTTCCAGAAGTAATGCTTGGATTTAGGCTAAAGAGTTCAATCTTGGTTTCATCAGACCAGATAATCTTGTTTCACATGGTCTGAGAGTCCTTTAGGTGCCTTTTGACAAACTCCAAGCGGGCCTTTTACTGAGGAGTGGCTTCCATCTGGCCACTCTACTATAAAGGCCTGATTGGTGGAGTGCTGCAGAGATGGATGTCCTTCTGGAAGGTTCTCCACAGAGGAACTCTGGAGCTCTGTCAGAGTGACCATCAGGTTCTTGGTCACCTCCCTGACCAAGGCCCTTCTCCCCCGATTGCTCTAGGAAGAGTCTTGGTGGTTCAAAACTTCTTCCACTTAATAATGATGGAGGCCACTGTGTTCTTTGGGACCTTCAATGCAGCAGAAATATTTTGGTACCTTTTCCCAGATCTGTGTCTCGACACAATCATGTTTCGGTGTATTACGGACAATTCCTTCGGCCTCATGGCTTGGTTTTTGTTCTGACATGCACTTTCAACTGTAGGATCTTATAGACAGGTGTGTGCCTTTCCAAATCATGTCCAATCCTTTGAATTTACCACAGGTGGACTCCAATCAAGTTGTAGAAACATCTCAAGGATGATCAATGGAAACAGGATGCACTTGAGCTCAATTTAGAGTCTCATAGCAAAGGGTTGAAATACTTACGTAAATAAATTATTTCAGTTTTTATTTTTTAGACATTTGCAAAAAAATCTTTTGTTTTTATAGGCCTTTATTTCTGTAGACCTAGCGGGAGCTTGTAGGCCTAACGGGAGCATGTAGGCCTAACAGGAGCTTGTATCCTAACGGGAGCTTTTATCCTAACGGGAGCTTGTATCCTTACAGGAGCTTGTACCCTAACGGGAGCTTTTAGGCCTAACGGGAGCTTGTAGGCCTAACGGGAGCTTGTAGGCCTAACTGGAGCTTGTATCCTAACAGGAGCTTGTATTCTAACGGGAGCTTGTATCCTAACGGGAGCTTGTAGCTTAACGGGAGCTTGTATCCTAACGGGAGCTTGTATCCTAACGGGAGCTTGTAGCCTAATGGGAGCTTGTATCCTAATGGGAGCTTGTATCCTAACAGGAGCTTGTAGCCTAACGGGAGCTTGTATCCTAATGGAAGCTTGTATCCTAACGGGAGCTTGTAGGCCTAACGGGAGCTTGTATCCTAACGGGAGCTTGTAGGCCTAACGGGAGCTTGTATCCTAACGGGATGGAAAACACAAGCTGCATTCCAAATGAGGACAGTTTTATCACAAACTCTAAACTGGTTGATTGAAGTGGAACATGCCCGTCCCTACATACTGTTGTTTTGTACTGCTGACTGCATAGTATCCATCATCAGCTTGCCACCCTGAATCAGAAGACTAGTTTTACGTAGGTAGAAGTCACACTTATGTTTGAATAAAGGCACGTGTGACCTTTAGCGTCAGTGACCTCTAGGTGTGTTGACACACACTCTGCTGTTTGTGTGTGAGAGACTGACATAGTGTTGTTAGATCATTGATAAACTCCAGACACTGGTAAGTAAGCAGAGTGTGTGTAGACAAACAGTCCTGTGTGTGCTAAGTAGATATTTGTACAAAGATTAGCTAGCGTTAAACGAGCCAAGAGCCACGCAGGCATCCTCTCAAAGACCATTCACACAGGAGCACCAGATAGCACAGCAACACTCTGACTGAAACCTCTCTCACCCTTTCTCGGTTTCTGTCTGTCTCTTTCTATCTTTGTCTCTGTCTCTTAAGGCGTCAGCATGCTGCAGTTTGGCTGGCTCCTAGCCGAATTCGGCTAGCCGAACCAAACGAGTGTGTTCGCATACTCCCTTAAAAGACTTTCGCTTGAAAAACAAGAAAAATTGGCCTTTACTCTCTCTCTTACGCACACGCACACACGCACGCACGCACACACACACACACACACACACACACACACACACACACACACGCACACAGTTTGTGTGAACATAACCCCACAGAGCCATCAACATATTTTGGTTGAAGCCATCCTTCAACGTCATCTTGTGTCAATGTGTAATGACTGTGTAATGACTTAGTAATGACTGTGTTATGACTGATATGACTGTGTTATGACTGATATGACTGTGTTATGACTGATATGACTGTGTAATGACTGTGTAATGACTTAGTAATGACTGTGTTATGACTGATATGACTGTGTAATGACTGTGTAATGACTGTGTAATGACTTAGTAATGACTGTGTTATGACTGATATGACTGTGTAATGACTGTGTAATGACTGTGTAATGACTTAGTAATGACTGTGTTATGACTGATATGACTGTGTTATGACTGATATGACTGTGTAATGACTGTGTAATGACTGTGTAATGACTTAGTAATGACTGTGTTATGACTGATATGACTGTGTAATGACTGTGTAATGACTGTGTAATGACTTAGTAATGACTGTGTTATGACTGATATGACTGTGTTATGACTGATATGACTGTGTAATGACTGTGTAATGACTGTGTAATGACTTAGTAATGACTGTGTTATGACTGATATGACTGTGTTATGACTGATATGACTGAGTAATGACTGTGTAATGACTGTGTAATGACTTAGTAATGACTGTGTTATGACTGATATGACTGTGTTATGACTGTGTAATGACTTAGTAATGACTGTGTTATGACTGATATGACTGTGTAATGACTTAGTAATGACTGATATGACTGTGTTATGACTGATATGACTGTGTAATGACTGTGTAATGACTTAGTAATGACTGTGTTATGACTGATATGACTGTGTAATGACTGTGTAATGACTGTGTAATGACTTAGTAATGACTGTGTTATGACTGATATGACTGTGTTATGACTGATATGACTGTGTAATGACTGTGTAATGACTTAGTAATGACTGTGTTATGACTGATATGACTGTGTTATGACTGATATGACTGAGTAATGACTGTGTTATGACTGATATGACTGTGTTATGACTGATATGACTGAGTAATGACTGTGTTATGACTATGTAATGACTGTGTAATGACTTAATAATGACTTAGTAATGACTGTGTTAAGACTGTGTTATGACTGATATGACTGTGTTATGACTGATATGACTGAGTAACGACTGATATGACTGTGTTATGACTGTGTTATGACTGATATGACTGTGTAATGACTGTGTAATGACTGTGTTATGACTGTGTTATGACTGTGATATGACTGTGTAATGACTGTGATATGACTGTGTTATGACTGTGTTATGACTGTGTTATGACTGTGTAATGATTGTGTTATGACTGATATGACTGTGTTATGACTGATATGACTGTGTTATGACTGAGTAATGACTGTGTTATGACTGAGTAATGACTGTGTTGTGACTGAGTAATGACTGTCTTATGACTGATATGACTGTGTTATGACTGAGTAATGACTGTGTTATGACTGATATAACTGTGTTATGACTGTGTTATGACTGATATGACTGATATGACTGAGTAACGACTGATATGACTGAGTAATGACTGAGTAATGACTGTGTTATGACTGTGTAATGACTGTGTTATGACTGTGTTATGACTGATATGACTGTGTTATGACTGAGTAATGACTGTGTTGTGACTGATATGACTGTGTAATGACTGAGTAATGACTGTGTTGTGACTGATATGACTGAGTAATGGCTGTGTTATGACTGTGTTATGACTGAGTAATGACTGTGTTATGACTGAGTAATGACTGTGTTGTGACTGTGTTATGACTGATATGACTGATATAACTGTATTATGACTGATATGACTGTGTTATGACTGATATGACTGTGTTATGACTGATATGACTGTGTAATGACTGTGTTATGACTGATATGACTGTGTTATGACTGTGTTATGACTGATATGACTGTGTTATGACTGTGTTATGACAGAGTAATGATTGAGTAATGACCCATCACTCTGTGACAGGCACTGGAATGTCTTCTCCCTAGGGAGGGATCAACCAATGTCTTAAGCCCTCTGCATGCTATGGTTCGGCTAGCGCCTAGCCAAACTCTGCTAGGTGAACCAAATGTACTCTCTTAAAATGTCTCATTCATTTTCACGTTTTTGCAGAGGAGATCTTAATCACACAATTTTACATCTAAGATGTTTAGTGCAGTATTTCTCAAGTAAAAAAATTAGCATGAAAACAATTAGTCTCTCGTTGAATGACAATAAACACTTCCTTGAAGAATCTCTACTGTTGACCAATCACTGACGTAGGGGCATAGTTTTGAGCTAGCGAACTTCGGTTTGCCTCGAAGATAAGGTTTTTTGTCCACGAACAGCCGAGTAAACCCTTTCCGAAGACCATAACGAAACAAAACATCACAAAATGTCATCTGTTCCAAACTGTTTCGGATGGAAAGCGTGCGGACGGACGCCTTTACACTTCTGTTACACTGAAAGTAGTTTTTTGGCATTTCTGATTGTTTCTGTGTCTAGGAGTTGCTTTTCTCTGTCCAGTAGAATTCTGGGATGCGTTCTTATTGAGTTTGTTCTCTGATTCAAAAGACATGCACTTTGTCACTCAACAACAATACTTCAGTTTGGATCAGGAAGGTGATTTGACATTTCGGTTCGGCTCAGGAAGGTGATTTGACATTTCGTTTCGGCTCAGGAAGGTGATTTGACATTTCGGTTCGGCTCAGGAAGGTGATTTGATATTTCGGTTAGGCTCAGGAAGGTGATTTGACATTTCGGTTCGGCTCAGGAAGGTGATTTGACATTTCGTTTCGGCTCAGGAAGGTGATTTGATATTTCGGTTCGGCTCAGGAAGGTGATTTGATATTTCGGTTCGGCTCAGGAAGGTGATTTGACATTTCGGTTCGGCTCAGGAAGGTGATTTGACATTTCGTTTCGGCTCAGGAAGGTGATTTGATTTTTCGGTTCGGCTCAGGAAGGTGATTTGATATTTCGGTTCGGCTCAGGAAGGTGATTTGATATTTCGGTTCGGCTCAGGAAGGTGATTTGATATTTCGGTTCGGCTCAGGAAGGTGATTTGATATTTCGGTTAGGCTCAGGAAGGTGATTTGACATTTCGGTTCGGCTCAGGAAGGTGATTTGACATTTCGTTTCGGCTCAGGAAGGTGATTTGATATTTCGGTTCGGCTCAGGAAGGTGATTTGATATTTCGTTTCGGCGCAGGAAGGTGATTTGATATTTCAGTTTGGATCAGATAGGTGACTTGGATCCTACCATCATAGGCTGGTGGCTAAACACATCTCTTTCTTTTTACTACAAGTCCCCATCATTCCCAGAGATGTGGAAACCTATCTTAGCTGGATGGATGGATCTGGTGGCTTTCACTGGTCTGGGATAATACCACTAGTCTATATTTGTTGCTTCACTCATAAATCAAAAGAACTGGTCTGAGAACAGCAACACAGTCAGTTTTAGATTTTAGAGATGCTATCATGTTCTGTTGTGACAGTTACTGTAGCAATACAGATTACCACAGATTCTGCCTGTGTTTGTGTCTGTTGCTATTGGCACAGGTCTGTCTGTGTCTCTGTCTGTCTGTCTGTCTGTCTGCATTACTGTGCTTTGGCCTGCTTCTCTTTTAGTCCGGAACAACATCATTTTAGTTTGAGTGACAGGACACATGGAACTCCTCTGGCCTTGCTATAACATGTCTGAGAGTCTCTCTCTCTCTCTCTCTCACACACACACACACACACACACACACACACACACACACACACACACACACACACACACACACACACACACACACACACACACACACACACACACACACACACACACACACACACACACACACACACACACACACACACACACACACACACACACACACACACACACACCGGTAATCCAGTTTCTGACACTCAAAGCTCCCTTTGAAATGAGTCCCCTCCAGCTGTTCCTGTGGCATTTAGGGCCACAGGCAACTCACTCAGTCACACACACACACACACACAGTCACACACAGACCCACACACACAGACGCACAGATACAGAGACAGACACAGAGACAGACACAAACACAGAGACAGAGACAAACACAGAGGCAGACACAGAGACAGAGACAAACACAGAGACGGACACAGAGACAGACACAAACACAGAGACAGACACAGAGAGAGAGACAGAGACAAAAACAGAGACAGACACAGAGACAGAGACAAACACAGACAAACACAGAGACAGAGACAAACACAAACACAGAGACAGACACAGAGACAGAGACGGACACAGAGACAGACACAAACAGAGAGAGAGACAGAGACAGACACAGAGAGAGAGACGGAGACAGACACAGAGAGAGAGACAGAGACACACAGAGCCAGATATACACAGAGACAGACACAGAGACAGACACAGAGACAGAGACACACAGAGACAGACAAAGAGACACACAGAGACAGAGACACACAGAGCCAGAGATACACAGAGACAGACACAGAGACAGAGACACACAGAGACAGACAGGGTTTGTCACACTAACCTGATCTTTATTACTATGTAATAAGCAGTCTAGTACAGTCTTATTGACATATAACCCCTATCTCTCAGCCATCTATTAGTGACATATAACCCCTATCTCTCAGCCATCTATTAGTGACATATAACCCCTATCTCTCAGCCATCTATTAGTGACATATAACCCTTATCTCTCAGCCATCTATTAGTGACATATAACCCCTATCTCTCAGCCATCTATTAGTGACATATAACCCCTATCTCTCAGCCATCTATTAGTGACATATAACCCTTATCTCTCAGCCATCTATTAGTGACATATAACCCCTATCTCTCAGCCATCTATTAGTGACATATAACCCCTATCTCTCAGCCATCTATTAGTGACATATAACCCTTATCTCTCAGCCATCTATTAGTGACATATAACCCCATCTCTCAGCCATCTATTATTGACATATAACCCCTATCTCTCAGCCATCTCTCTCCTTTCACTATGCCATATACCTATATTTTCTCTATCCTTCTTTCTTTTATACCTGATTTTACATTTCCTCTCTGTTTTCCCAGGCTGTTTCTTATATCTGCATTCTTTCTCCCTCTCTCTCATTTCCCATTCTTTCTCATTTCTTTATTCATCTCTCTCCCTCCTTTCCTCCCCTAGGGAGAGCAGTATGGAGGACAGGAGTCAGGCTGGGCTGAGCAGGGCTTTTGAATAATATGGAGAAATGTCTCTTGATTTATAATTGGTTCCATTCACTCTGATGTATGAGCTGCCAAAGAAGCTAGGGGCCCCTTCCACTCCACTCCTCCCTTTATTTTTCCCTGTCTGTCTTTGTGTGTCTGTAGCTAAAATCCATGTACGTTCTGGAGGATTGAACTGGTCTTGTTTATTACAACCTATATTTTTTTTGTTTGTATGCCTCTGTGAGTATACTTTGACTATGTGACGATGCCAGTTTGGCGTGTGAGTGTGAGTGTGTATATGTGAGTATGTGTATGTGTGTGTGAGTGTGTGTGTGTGTGTAATACTGGGCATTAGTTTGTGTGTGTGTGTGTGTGTGTGTGTGTGTGTGTGTGTGTGTGTGTGTGTGTGTGTGTGTGTGTGTGTGTGCGTGTGTGTGTGTGTGTGTGTGTGTGTGTGTGTGTGTGTGTGTGTGTGTGTGTGTTTTAGTTGGTGGTGTCTTCTTCCTGTGGTGTATGGGACTGATTACTTGATTACTCAGGGAGTTTGCTCTGGGGCTCTTGGCTCTTAGTGAAAGCTTCTCAGAAACGCCCTGTCTTCCCTGAAGAGAAGCAACAAACACACACACGCGCGTGCACACACACACACACACACACACACACACACACACACACACACACACACACACACACACACACACACACACACACACACACACATTTCGTATTAAAGGCTCTTTATGCTTATGAAGTTAACTACAGTATTCCATTTAGCTGTTGCATGTGGTATGACGAAAGCAGTAACTTCTAGTCTATAGCTCATTATTATCATAAACACACACAACTGTAAACACACAAGCTGCAACACACATGCCCAGGGTGGTGTTGGGTCGTGGGTAGGGCTCAGTCAGGTGGTTCTAGTTCCCGTGGCCCGGGAGGACACAGAGGCAGACATCCATCCAGCTTCCGTCGTGACATTATGTGTTTGTTAACCATGGCATTATGAACCCTGCCGGAGCACCAGAATTAGCGTTCAATGGTTCATTTTGCCTCGTTATATAAATGATGCAAATGCAGCGGTGCCTAATTGATTAGAGCCCCCTCCGGGCCTGGCTTGATCTCCCTCGTTAATCCCTGAGAAGGCCTGGTGCTCGTTAGCATCGATGGAATGATGGGGTGGAGGGGGGAGAGAATAGCTCATTAATACTTTGTGAAGAGTGTGGGGGGATCCCAACCTTGTTAGACGATGCTTTTGATGTGAAATTTCTGTAGCATGGGAGCTGTTGATGTCTGGAGATGTAGAGAAATGTTGAGAGGGGGATTGTGGGTACTTAGCTCAGAGAGAGGGGTATGAGCGGGGCACGGCCTCCTGGGTTACACCTGCTGGAGCGGGCTCAACTGCCAACCTCACCAACTCAGACCTCACCAGCGCCACCATCAGGAGGGCACGGCGGCCAGATAGAAATGCCCTGTAAAGACCAGATTCCCTAATCTACATGACATAGCCTTGTGTGTGTTCTACATAAAACAGTTCTATCTGAATGTTCTGTAACGTTGGTTTTACCACATTAAACGCGACCCAGAACTCTCCAGAATGTTGCGGAAACATCCATAGACATTAAAACCAGAGAGGGTGATGGCTCGGACTCCAAATGGCGCATGAAGCCGGAAGTATTTGAATATGAGGCACGTTTTCATCCTGGCTGAGGTAGTCAACCTATGAGCACACCACACCCCCCATAAGGGCAAGAAGTGTGCATGGGGGTGCGAGCCTCCTCGTAGCCTGCCGGCCTGTGATTGGTCTGTGTCAGCACGACAAATGTAGTCGTCAGAATTGATCATTGTTTAATTAAATATCTTGGTTTGTAGCGAACAGAATTCACATTGGAGATTGAACTTGATCATAATAAACACATTTTAGAGCCCAAACTGGGCATCTACACAATTTTTTGGGCTCATTCTGGCGATTGGAATTCACATAGGCTTTCTAGGGCAAAACAGGATTTTTGACTTTTGGCAAAGCTCATGACTTCACGCTCCAGACCGGACACTGGGCAACATTATGAGAACCCTGAGAGAACCCTCCAGAATATTATGTTAATGTCAGAGGTCAGAGAGAACCCAGGTACTGGACTAGCCAATGAGAGGCCCAGGACTGTGTGTTGAAACGGTATGTGCTAGGTATAGACCTAGCCATAGCATAGGGACCTGGGATGAACTGGTTCCTGTACAGCTAACAGATTGCTCCTGAGTGTAGCTAACAGATTGTTTAGGTAACAGTGTAGGCTATTAAAGCTATAGTCTGGGATTCAGAAAACAACAAAACGGCAGCTGAGGGAACGGGCTGGAGAAATGTAATTCAGTCCCTCCACGATTACGCAGGTATTTTTTTGTGATATTTGGCTGCAAAAATTGCTGCTGCAATTCTGACATTTAGCATACAACGATTTTGTCCAATTAGTTCAGAAAATGCGCTGATGAGGTAAAAAGTTTGTTGACTTGTGGCTTGATTGAACCATATTATGCTGTTAGTGTCGGGTGATTGGTTGAAATTGCGAGCCCTCTTTTTGTACTATGGTGATGGGTCAGTTTTAAGCAATAATATTGCGATGATTTGAATGTTTCATGCTGAAATTGTGTGGTGATTGGTCAAATTTGCAAGCCCACACATATTATGCGGGGAGTTGTTGATTTTGCCACCAAAACATTTGATGGTAGAATTGTGTAATCCTGGAGGGCCTGGTAATTCATCTTAAATTGGCACGGGGGAACAGAACAAATTCAAATGGATGCACTCACTACTAAGTAAGTCGCTCTGGACATGAGCGTCTGCTAAATGACTAAAATGTCAAATGAGAGCAGAGCTGTAGCAGTTGTTGTCTTTTATCTACTTCACTCAGCCTGACCAGCCTGACCAGCCTGACCAGCCTGACTAGCCTGACCAGCCTGACTAGCCTGACCAGCCTGACTAGCCTGACCAGCCTGACTAGCCTGACCAGCCTGACCAGCCTGACTAGCCTGACCAGCCTGACCAGCCTGACCAGCCTGACTAGCCTGACCAGCCTGACTAGCCTGACCAGCCTGACCAGCCTGACCAGCCTGACCAGCCTGACTAGCCTGACCAGCCCGACTAGCCTGACCTGCCCGACTAGCCTGACCAGCCTGACTAGCCTGACCAGCCTGACCAGCCTGACCAAAGGGCCAGCATCCAGATTGACTGAGTGCAGGGAAAATATGTTGGACACATTCAAACGAGGCAGAGCCTGACTAGCCTGACCAGCCTGACTAGCCTGACCAGCCTGACCAGCCTGACCAGCCTGACCAGCCTGACCAAAGGGCCAGCATCCAGATTGACTGAGTGCAGGGAAAATATGTTGGACACATTCAAACGAGGCAGTCCTCCTGCTCGCCTGCCAGTTGGCATCCCCTCCGTTAATTTGAACCCTGTTCTGCTTTCTCAGTCAAGCCCGCTCCATCCCCTTCACCCCCAAACCTCACCCATCTAAGCCCCCCCCCTCCACACTACTCTCAAGCCTATTGGTCATTGAACCCCACCCACCCACCCCCTCACTCACCTCTCCACATTACTCTCAAACCTCTTTGTCATTGAGCCCCCCCCCCCCCCCCCCCCCCCCCCTCACCTCTCCACACTACTCTCTACCCTCATTGTCATTGAACCCTCCCCCCACTCACCTCTCCACACTACTCTCAATCCTCTTGGTCATTGAACCCTCCCCCCCAACTTACCTCTCCACACTACTCTCAATCCTCTTGGTCATCAAACTCTCCCCCCCAACTTACCTCTCCACACTACTCTCAATCCTCTTGGTCATTGAACCTTCCCCCCCACTCACCTCTCCACACTACTCTCAATCCTCTTGGTCATTTAACCCTCCCTCCCACTTACCTCTTCACACTACTCTCAATCCTCTTGGTCATTGAACCCTCCCCCCCACTCACCCCTCCACACTACTCTCAATCCTCTTGGTCATTGAGCCTCCACCCCCCCACTCACCCCCCCCCACATTACTCTCAAACTGCCCCCCCCCCCCCCCCCCACACACACACACACACTCTCTTCCTCTCCTCTCTTCCATTGAGCAGGCCCCATCATCAGCTCTTCCCGAGGCCCTTCAGAGTAGCGTCTCCCCTTTCTCTCTGGGGGTCCGTGGGGTCTTTGTCCCCTGTCTCTCTGGGGGTCCGTGGGGTCTTTGTCCGCGCGCCGGCTCACTGCTTTACAATGACTCTCCACTCTATTAAGGTACGTTCTGCCTGTTAGCGTCGCTAGGGGCAACCGGCCTCCCGCATGGCAGCTATGCAGTGCGGCATTGTGGGCCGGCAGGCCCGAGCGGAGCAGTTGAACCCAGCAATCCTCACACTTGACACCGCATGTGTTTATCTAAAGGGGGGCCATTGTGATGTTTGGATGGGGGGGTAGTAAAGGATGTAAAATGGTGGATAGGAAGAGAGAGAGGGTGTGAGGAAGAGAGGAGGAGGAGGAGTAGGGGGGTGATACATATTCAACAGCTTAGCTACCCAACACCCCTAACCCGCCCCTCATCCTGTGTCCTCTCTCTTCATGCTAGAAAGCAGATGGAATTTGAGTGCTCAGGGAGGAGGCTCCAGCCTGGTTTTATCCAATTAGCAGCCTTGTCAAAACTAATTTATCCTGGGAGGCAGGGGAACAATAGGGCCCTGATTTGGCCCGGGGAACCCAAGAAGCCTGCCTGCACCAGCGCCACAAAGAGGCTTTATCTCACCATCTCATACACCTCTCACCATCTCATACACCTCTCACCATCTCATACACCTCTCACCATCTCATACACCTCTCACCATCTCATACACCTCTCACCATCCCATACACCTCTTACCATCTCATACACCCTGCACTATTTCATACACCTCTCACTATCTAATACATCTCTCACCATCTCATACACCCATCACCATCTTATACACCTCTCACCATCTCATACACCCCTACCCATCTCATACACTTTTCACCATCTCATACAGCCCTCACCATCTCATACAGCCCTAACCATCTCGTACAGCCCTAACCATCTCATACACCTCTCACCATCTCATACAGCCCTAACCATCTCATACACTTTTCACCATCTCAAACAGCCCTCACCATCTCATACACCTCTCACCATCTCATACCGTTACACACACCAGACCTGCCAAACCTGTCCAACTTTTTAAGAGTGCCAGATGCGTGCGGCAAATTGGAGATTCAACTCGCTCGGTGTAGCACGCACAGAATTGGGGTTTTCTTTCCCTGCATGCTCGTGTGCACGCTGTTCGTGAGTCTGATTGCAATTATAGAATTGTACCAAATCAAGTCTATAAAAGGTTGGAATACTTTCTTTCTTGACAGCATTCCAAACATTAAAACAAATGATTGCATCGACACAGACTGCAAACTATGTAAAGGTGTCTGTTGTATTTATTTGCAGAGCATACATCATTTCAGATTTTTGAAATGTATCAAATCTAAAATGTAGTGCAAAGGCATTTTAGAAGTATTGCCTCTAAATCTAATACAGGACACTCATTCATTCTTCATTGCGCAGTCTTCTAAACTCAACTCCATTTAATTCCATGCTTTTTGTGACGTGGATCATAATTACTGTTAGTCTATCAGGTTGCATTCTCCTCGTAATGTTACGTGGAAAATACAACTAATGGGACGCAGAATTAAATGTTTTTCACACTCGCACAAATGCAAACAGTTATTTTTCATACTTGCATTTCGTTTCTTTCACTAGCAAATGCGAGTGAACTGCTGGCACATTAGAGCCCACTGAATGTCCATCTTATGTTCGCTAACGTTAGCTTGAACCAATGCCTTTACCTTTCCACAACACACAGAGTCCATGTGTTAACTTACAGCTGACAGTCCGCAAACTCAGCATCACAACAAACAGGAGGGACAGACACGAGGAAGCTACGTTGAATAATGATGTATTCATCTCCATGTCCGTTGACACAAACTCCGTTCATGTCTGTGTGTTGCAGCTCGAGAATCGGGTTGTTAGATTTACTCAGTGGATACTTTTTTTCTTCTTCAAGTATTAAAATAAAAATAAAATAACAGGTCTTTTTCCTTTCTGCGTACTTTTAACTCGGATCGCGTACCTGCGTACATGGACAGAGAATTGCGTACTTGGTACGCAAAATGAGTGCATGATGGCAGGTCTGCATACACGTATATACCCATAGTACTGATGCAACATCCAAGACTCATAAGTACTGCTTTCCATCTACATCTCTCACATAAGAGCAAACAACATACTCATACACCTATACTCACTCATACACTCCACACACATATTACATACCCGACCCAACCCATACCCACAAGTCAGTTTATTAGGTACACCACCCCGTTCACAAAAAATGGTTTGCTCCTACAGACAGTGAGTCACGTGGCCGTGGCTCGCAATATAAAGCAGGGAGACAGGCACAAAGGCATTCAGTTACTGTTGGATTGAACATTAGAATGGGCAAAATGAGTGACCAAATCAACTTTGAGCGTGGTATGATCGTCGGTGCCAGGTGCCCCGGTTCCAGTATAAACTGCCGGCCTCCTGGGGTTCACCGAGAATGGAGCGACAAACAACAATCAACCAGTCAGCGGGTGTCCTGTGGGTGAAAACAGCTGGTTTATGATAGAGGTCGTAGGAGACAGGCTGTCCACAAACAGGTGAAAACAGCTGGTTTATGATAGAGGTCGTAGGAGACAGGCTGTCCACAAACAGGTGAAAACAGCTGGTTTATGATAGAGGTCGTAGGAGACAGGCTGTCCACAAACAGGTGAAAACAGCTGGTTTATGATAGAGGTCGTAGGAGACAGGCTGTCCACAAACAGGTGAAAACAGCTGGTTTATGATAGAGGTCGTAGGAGACAGGCTGTCCACAAACAGGTGAAAACAGCTGGTTTATGATAGAGGTCGTAGGAGACAGGCTGTCCAC